>NC_034594.1:1704496-1705918 GCF_900095145.1 Mus pahari | reverse complement strand
TATCTGGGAACTCAGGCCCTCTGAAAGAATAGAAAGCATGTTTAACTATATACAAATTGAATGCTCTGAGTCTTAGAAGAGGCAACAGTTACAAGGGAGAACTCTCTCTCTCTCTCTCTCTCTCTCTCTCTCTCTCTCTCTCTCTCTCTCTCTCTCTCTCCCTTCAATGTTTCCTTACATGTTTCACTGATAACACCTCTCACTATCTCCTACATAGTTCCACACTGTAAACAAAGCCAAGTGACAGGAAGCTCTTTTAAGTCCCCCACTCAGATTCTACAAAATCCATTTGTAATCAAAATTAACATTTCAATAAAAGAACAAACTGAAAACCACACTTCTCCATACCCCTCTACCCATCCTAAATATGGAAGTGTTTTTTTGCAAATCTCTTGAGTTTCTGGACCCACATGTGTTCTGCATTATCACCAGCTCCTTGGCAAATAGGAGCATATTACTTGTGCATGAGAGAATTTTAACTTTCCAGCTTGCTCTTCACCCAGGAGGCACATGACCACAAAAGCAGAATGGAATGCATAGTTGTTAATGTTCACCTGCTGTAAACTGTTACTGTCTCCAACAAGTAGCTGCATAGCTGTTGCAGTAACATAGTACCCAGAGAACTTGAACATACACTTTCTTTCTCAGATAACAGGAATTGTATGGGTATAGGCTGCAATCCCAGGGTACTAAGCCAAGTTCAAAAGCAAAACAAATCCTGGAGTCATGATTGATATTTGATTCCTTGACTCTCTTACCGCTACTCATTTGAAGATGAAGTGGTTTCCAATTTAGGAAGTAGCTAGTTTTCTAAATTCTCTGGTTCATTTTTTGGAACTGTTTTCCTTGAGAAACAAGGTGACTGAAGGTGTTTAAATGCCTGGAGCACTCTCAAAGAGCCTAGACTGGAGTATAATTTAATGGTAGGCAATGTGTAGTATCTCAGAGTGGCTGGTCGGAAGAATAACAGAAAGAAGGGTGAAGTAGTTTTCTTCTCATCGTCGTTAAGAAAGATCCACTCATTGTCTTGAAATCAATGCTTGAATCTAATACCATTCCCACCTCTTCAACTTAGATTTCTTTCTATTTCACCAGCAGTTCTGGTTCCAAATCCCCAGAGATTCAAGGCTCAGTATCATACCATGCTCCAGCTTTCCTCACAACAAAATGATCTATGTTCAACATGATGACTCCCTGCCCCAAGACTTTTCCTCTAAGCAAAACTCCTTCTGGCTTTAGAACACCTAGTTCTGATGTAATTTGGGAAAGAAGGTGAGCAAGTTATTTTATCCCAGTGAATGAATGGTTTAAACTACATCTCTAGAAAAATGCAAAGGAAGATAGAAAGAAAGAAAGAAAGAAAGAAAGAAAGAAAGAAAGAAAGAAAGAAAGAAAGAAAGAAAGAAAGAAAGAAAGAAAGAG
>NC_034594.1:1677646-1704486 GCF_900095145.1 Mus pahari | reverse complement strand
AAAGAAAGAAAGAAAGAAAGAAAGAAAGAAAGAAAGAAAGAAAGAAAGAAAGAAAGAAAGAGGAGGAGGAGGTGGAGGAGGTGGAGGAGGAGGAAGAGAAGAAGAAGAAGAAGGAGGAGGAGGAGGAGGAGGAGGAGGAGGAGGAGGAGAAGAAGAGAACTTTTTTAGCTTTTCTCCATGGCATGAAGTAAAGCAAATAAATATAAATGATAGCAGAGACTAGGAAAAGAGACCCCATCAGAAAGAGCTTCTGCCAAGGACCAATTTCAGCTAGAAGAGGGGTTCTGAGGAAGGTATGTATAGGAGCAGTGAAACAAAGGACTTGAAATCAAATCATGGGTACAAGCTGGTCTATGTTCTGTTCAAGAGAGCTTTCTCTTGTCATTCTAATAACTCTAAATAGTTCATCTCTTGCAAGTCAAAAGCCAAGTCTTTTATTTACAAATTGATCCACTCATCATCCCTGGTTTCCTTTTGATTATTCCATGAATCCACATCCCATGACCCTAGCCCTGTGATTCTTTGAAAAATACAGCAAGCATAAGCACAGATAATAAGATAGTTAGGTGAGACCCCACCCTGAAATTACCATCCCTACCATGCCTAGGCCTGTACTTAAACACTCTCGGTCCCAGGCTGACCTTGAATTTAAGAATCTGCCTGCTTTTGTAAACACAAACAATAAACTTAGCTGGGTGGGATCTTACGCTGCAATCACCACTCCTTAAGTTTCTTTATCTCTTTCATCAATATCTTTCTGACAAGCTGGCTCATAGTACCTCTGTTCCTTTAGGTCTATGAAGCACCTTATAAAATTCATATTGCATTGTTAGATTTTGCATAGTTGAGAAATTATGTATTTTTGAACTCATGTTTTGAGTGTTCTTTCCCACAGCATGAAGAATTGTCCTGTAGGTCACAGCATTCTCCCATTTTGCTGAGGACACCCTTGCCTCCCAGACTCTTGCTGTCCCTGATTATCATGAAGTCTTAGCAAAGAGGACATTCCTTAAAGGAGGAATGTGAAAATATATACATTATTATACAAACAAGCCTTATGCTCACAGCAACAATGGACACTCATGGAAGCCCACATCCTGTGGGCTCTCTTTCAGGGGCAGGAACCATGTCATTCTGTCCCTTACATGGCCATGCAGGACACTGCAAGTTTCCACAGGAATCAGTTCTAATAAATCCCACCACTTTCTCTGCTCTCTACGTCTGTCTGTATATCTGTCGGTCTGTGTCTGTGTCAGTGTCCATGTCCATGTGTGTCGTCTGTGTCTGTGTCTGTGTCTGTGTCTGTGTCTGTGTCAGTGTCTGTCTGTGTCTGTGTCTGTGTCTGTGTCTGTGTCTGTGTCTGTGTCTGTGTCTGTGTCTGTGTCTGTATCTGTCTATGTCTGTCTCTTAGTGTGTATGTGTATTTGTGTTATATGTATATGTGTATGTTCAGGTGCACACAGCAGAGGCAAGTGCTCTTGATTAATCACATTCTTTTCATCTAGGTTGGCAGCTAGTGAGTTCCAGCAATCTTACCCCACTCAATGTTGGGGTTCACAGAAGGGAGCAGCCAGGCTTGTTATATGTGTTCATGGTCCCACAGCAAACACTCTTCCCAACTGAGCCCATTTTTTTCTAAGTTTGAGCCCATCCTGGGAATTAAATTGTCAACAAAGATTCAAGAGAAACAGCAATGTTCTAGTAACAGGTTTCAGTTGCTATGAGGATTTGGAAGAGAATAATAGGTATCAATGGAAGTTTTATTTTTCAAAATCAGTGCTGAAGTCTAAGCCCCATTTATGATCATTTACATTCAGTTTACTTTCTTGCTGCCTTTCATCGGATTTGACTAGAATAAGTTGTTTTAAAGGCAACTTATTGTGAGTGTCATAAGATAGAACATTAAAATAACTTGTAGAAAGAGGATAATGCGTTTCGCCAGTCTTTTATCATGTCTTGGTGACTTCAAGCTAGTCTTTACAACATTTTTCTTTCTAAGAAGAATATTACCTTTCAGTTTAGAAATAAATAGTAAGCCCTGGAAGTTTTAGTTCTATGAAGATAAATAAGAACGATGCCTGCTATGAAAAGCCAGAGTAGTTACTGCTTCAAAAGAACAGTTATCTGAGCCATTGCCATAAAACAAGCCTAGAAGGATTTCAAAGGACAGTTGATTTATGGAACTCTGTGGCATAGTTTGAATTCCACAGCCTCCTAGCATATTTTTGCATTGAAACCTGCCTGTTACTTCTCCCTCCCTTGTCTGGATTCCCAGGCTGGATCCCAATCCTTGAACTCACAAAATACCTCCACGGCAAGCCCAAAGGCCCTGCTCCTACCACAGCACCTTAGCGACTTCATAGAAAAATCCAGGATGCCAGGATACCCGTGGTGGAAACATTGAGAACAGGTTTCAAACCAGAGCACTCGAATTCTAATCGAAGAAAGGTTCCCTTCAATTTCCTAGGTATCATTGCAGAAGTCCCAAACAAGCGTATGTTAATGTTCACTCCTTTAAAACTTCCAAGTAATAGTCTCTTTCTAAGGAGCGCAGTAGGGTTATGCTTATTTGTATTTACTTCTTTTGCATTCACCCTGTGTCTTTATTTTCTTCCCTTAATCCCTGTTCCTATGAGCTTTCCCTCTGTGGCTCAGCTATATACTGTCTCTGAAAATCAATAAATCCTTTGCACATAATAATGCCCGCCCACTCCACCTCACCGGGGTGCTGTGATGTGTAATTAATTAATGTGTGTAAGGAGCAGAGGGAGCATGCAGTGCAAGGCACCCTATAAATGAGAAGAATCATTATTAATAAGTGTTATTACCCAAATGCCTCTAGATGTCAGCAAAACATCTTTTAAAAAATATAATTGGGCAGCCCATCTGGAAAAGCCTCAGACTGTGCAGTATATTACCATGTATGGAGGCTGAGAAAACTACCGTCAGCAGTGAGGCTGCCGTAGCCTGTCCCTGAAGAATGTTTAGTTTCAAATTGCGAACTTTGAATAAAAGTGAGCATTAGAGCAGAGCTATATTGGATTCTTCCAGAAATGAATGTTCAGCGTTGTGGGGCTTTTTTTTTTTTAAACAATCCAGAAGGAAGGTCAGTCTTTTATCTCAAAAGGGCACTTGATTTCCTCACTTATAAAGCAGTGAGTGTTGATAGTGAACGGACAGGATGAGGGGACACACACACACACACACACACACACACCATCTCTTCAGATTTGAAACTGTGAATCCATAGCACAGAGGTCTAGGTGAGTGCACCTGTGCTGAACCCCACTAGCTGCCTTCCTTGATGGCAGTTTGAAAATAAAAATTCTGGCAATTTCCTCTCACATTGTTTGATGACATTCCAGACTTATTTTCCAAAGCAAATACTTGGGTTTGTAAGTGATCGGTTTTGATGCTTGTCTGATGACCAGATGTTTCCTCTTTCTGTTTTCTGCTTATCCATCATTTTCTCTGAAGAGAAATATGAGATATAGAGACAGAAGAAGAAAGAAGAGCCAGGGAAACATGGCAAGAGATGACCCAGTTCCTGGATGCTGCCCAGTAGTTACATATAAAGGAAGTAACTCAAAGAAAGAACACCTCATTAAAATTATCTTAATTAAGTTCAATACACCTTGGTTTTGTGGCTGAATACTAAAAAACAGCTTTCCACGTACTTCTCAGGGAGATAAAAATTTGATTCCAAAATTTCCCTTAATGAATAAAAATATCATTTCCTCACGCCATATTTAAAGCAAGCACTTTCTTAGAATGGGGAACAAAATACCCATAGAAGGAGTTACAGAGACAAAGTTCAGAGCTGAGATGGAAGGAAGGACCATCCAGAGACTGCCTCATCTGTGGACCCATCCCATATACAACCACCAAACCCAGACACTATTGCATATGCCAGAAGGATTTTGCTGACAGGACCCTAATATAGCTGTCTCTTGTGAGGCTAAGTCAGTACTTGGCAAATACAGAAGTGGATGCTCACAGTCAGCTATTGGATGGAACACAGGGGCCCCAATGAAGGAGCTAGAGAAAGTACCCAAGGAGCTGAAGGGGTCTGTAACCCTATAGGAGGAAAAACATGAACTAACCAGAACCCTCCCATCCCCCTGCGGAGCTCGTGTCTCTAGTTGCATATGTAGCAGAGGATGGCCTAGTCAGCCATCATTGGGAAGAGAGGCCCATTGGTCTTGTAAAGATTATATGCCCAGTACAGGGGAAGGCCAGGGACATTAAGCAGGAGTGGGTGGATTGGGGAGCAGGGCAGGGGGGAGGATATAGGGGACTTTTGGGATAGCATTTGAAATGTAAATGAAGAAAATATCTAATTAGAAAAAAGAAGTTATATCTCCCAAATTCAACCAAAAAAAAAAAAAAAGAAAAAAAAGAAAGAAAAAGAAAAAAAAAGAAAATAAAAAGCAAGCACAGTAAGTTGCATGATGAGTTTTTTTTTTTTTTTCACTGTTCAAGGTTTATTTGGTGTTTTCATGACAGTTGAGTAGTTGGTTCCATCATCCATATGCAGATCTTACATCTCACATAATATTGCAATGCACACTACAGACACACATAATGCATAAAATATCCTGTACAACATTTATGCACAAGATATGCATAATTTACATACATGCTGGAGCCAGGTTATGACTAACTGGGAACTCATTGGGCTAGGCATATTTGGTGAGGGTACACAGGGCAGCAATGCAGCAGGCTCACAGGGTAATCGAAGCCTGCACAGTTGGCAGTGTGTCTTGGAGACAGTGGGACTGTCACACTAACCAGGTTAGCACTACACAAGTGCCACCTGGCAGCAGGGCAGAGCTGTGGGACTGAGATGTTTCCCCACGTCACCTCAAAACATTGTACTGATCACAGCTCAGATGAGAAGGGCATGATGAGTTTTTCATTCTTCAGCCTCCAACAGACTTTGTTTCATGGAGAGGTGGGACTTTCCCCCCATGTCAAGCCAAAACTAAATCAAGTTTTTCAAGTACTCTACGCACAGTCTTCTCACCAAGCTACTGTGTGCCACTTCATAAAGATGTTCCAGGAAATGATGCTTTAATAGGAAACTGTATATACTTTGGCATGTGGATACACACACACACACACACACACACACACACACACACTGAATAAATACTTTAAAAAAAAAAAAAAACAAAGAAGCTGAATGCTGGGAAAGGGCTCAGTTAAAATCTATAGTGACCTGAGGCAGATCCCCCAAACACATGTTTAAAAAAAAAAAAAAGCTAGATGTGCTAATGTGTGCTCATAACCCTATCACTGGGGAGTCAGGGGCAGGTACATCCCTAGATCTCATTAGAAAGCTAGTCCCTTGCCTCCTTTCTGAGTTCCAAGACACTGGGAAATACTAGCCTAAAATTACAAAAAAAAAAAAAAGGGGGGGCAGAGCCTGAAGAACAATGTTTCAGGTTCACACACACACACACACACACACACACACACACAGCTTTGATAGTGTAAAATTTTGTTACTTCTCTATATGTTAATGTAAACCCTTTGGCGATTGTTTTAGATAATTTTTCTTCATTTTATGTGTCTATGACTACTGATTTATATGTGCACCTCATGTGTACTTATGCCTACGAAGGCCAGAAGAGGGCACCAGATTTCCTGGAATAGGAATTACAGATGGTTAAGCTAGCCCATGTGAGTGCTAGACCCAAACCTAGGTCCTCTGTGAGAGCAAGTGCTCCTAACAATTGAGCCATCTCCCTTGTCCCCAGTATCAACAACATATTTTCCAACATTATTGTATGTTGGTCACATTGTTTTTAAATAGCAAATGAAAGTGCATATAGTTGGTGAGACAAGGTAAATACCTTACATATTGAAATGCCATACACCTTATTAAATGTTATTTTAGTGTATACCTCAGGAGAACTCTGTTATGTGATGTTATAAGACTATATTTTGAAATGTGTCTCATCCTCTACAACTATAAATCTATGTAGTAAGTTATAGATTAGTCACAGTTATAGGATTGTCCAGATCGCATTTTTCACAGTTTAACCATGTAATTTCACAGTTTAACGATGTAATTACATAGTAATGAAGAAACCAAGAATCCTAAGTAAAAGAATCTTGAAGACCTCTCTGCCTGCTGGCATTGCATGGTATGACGTCATTGTGTTTTCAGTCTCTGCCCATGGGGTGAGTTCAGACTATTTACTGCAGGTCATCACGTTTATTCTAGTGAAAAACAGCTAGGACTTTCAGCATTCTCTATAACTTTACCTCACATGTCTGTGGTTATAGAGGGAGGGAGACATTTTTAAATACCTTCTATGATCTGTAGTCCTTGCTCAAATCCTGCTCATTCTCCTGTTCCCAATTACACCTCCACACCCAGTCATCTCTGAGGACATGAGCTGCCTAGATCTAGTGAGGATCTGGTGTGCCTTTAGTCTTCTGATTTTTCACATTGCTCTGAAGCACTGTGGCAGATCTCCTTCAGGGATTCTCGTAGCTGTGGTTTTAAAGCCAAAGACCTGGCTCCTGGCACACCAGACATAACTAAAATCTGTTCTTTGTTCCTTATTTTTCTGTTAGGGTTCAGCACTCAGTACCTGAGGTGGTTTTAGCCTCTTCTGCACTGCCTTCCTTGACATCCATTGACTCACCTCGGTTTTTTGAACTTCAAACAAACAATGAAAACAATCACAGAACAGCAGCAGCACAGAGGCTCTTTCCAGTGTCTCCAGTGTCTCCCCCTCTCTGCTGTGTGACAGGAAACAAAAGGGCAGCTGAGAAGTCTTCAGTGAGCCATGACTGGAGGACAGAGGCTTTCTCCTCATGACCAGGGCTCCTTGGGGTCTTTTCTCAACTGGCTGTACCAGAAGCATTGTTAGAGCCACAGAATTTCTACTTTCTCAGCGCTTTATTTTTCTTCCTCCCTTCCTCCCGTAAGCCTTCTCATTCCCGATTTTATGCCAAGGATTACGCTACGTGGCTGCATCAACTAAAAGAGTAATGGAAAGTTAGAGAGTTACTAATGATGCAACGTTTCCTGGGAGAATTTTAAAATAGCCCAGGGGACCGATTTCCCAACCTTCCTCCTCTCAGTCATTTGGACTCTCCGCCCCGCCCCCGTCCAACTCTCTGCAATTTGATTAAAAAATTATGTGACTATTGAAAACAACATAATAAAAAGAAAGACAAAAGATATCCTTAAAGGAGAGGGTAGTAGCTAGTTGCAGGAAAGCATTAACAAAGCAAAAGAATGCGGTTGAACATCTGCAAAAGGGCAAGGTGTAACTTGTTCAGTCACCTCTCTCAGTTACCGCATCTCCCTCCCTCCCTCCGTCCCTCCGGTTAAAAATGGAGACACTCCACGGCACTTAATACCGTCTCTGTAGATCTTTCTCCAGTGGGTGTAAGTATTGAGAGCAACAGCACCTCTTGTCACCAGCTGGGGATAGGGAGTGGCTGCCTCCGGGGAATCTGAGGCTAAAAAATCCACCACTGAGAAAAGGCAATAACAGAAGTGTGTCGCTGTCTAACCTGCCATATAAATGAAACAATCAAACAAGACAACAAAGGAAACTCCAGCAAGCACCAGAGGCAAGAGCAGTCGCTATAATATATCTTGGCTTCGGTGACTATTTTTAGTTTCTTCCCACCACCTCCCCACCTCCTTTGAAACAACAATAACAACAACAATAACACAAAGCCCTCTAATTTAGATTAACTAGAGAAAATATTAAATAATTCAAGAGAGGCAGAGGCAAAGAGACAGAAAGTGGCACACACTTGAGTGGAATAAAATAAAATGATCCCTTACGACCTGCAGAGAAGTGTATTCATAATCAATGAACATGGGAGGTTATTTTAGAATAGAAAAGAAGAGTTATTTCATTTGAACCAAGTATTATTTCAGATTTCATCAAAGACAATCTCCACGCCCTCTCTTCCTGCTCAAACACAGGACCCAAATACAGGCTGTCTGCTTAGAGAAAGGATGTTCATGACCGAAAAGAAGAGAAATAATAACTTCTCCCAGTCATTACTATTGGATAGCAATTATAATGTCCCTCTAGACAAGGTCCTTTAAATACTATACACAATGAACCAGTGGATTATAAAATGCTTCCTGGAGTTGTTCTAAGACAAGAGTGTTTAATGATTACTAAATTACTTTATTAACAACTTGCTTTGTGTACTTTTAATATTCCTTCATTTAAGATCCTACAACCAGTGGGGAAAACTAATAACTAAATTCTCAAATTAACTGTGATTCTTTAGATTCAAGAAAGATATTTATTTATTTATTTATTTACATCCCAAATGTTGCCCCCTCCCTGAACCCCCTCAAAGAGTTCCTCCTCCATACCTTGTCTCCTTTGCTTTTGAGAGGAAAGACTCCCACATCCCCCTCCCTGGGGCATCAAGTCTCTGCATGATTAGGTGCATCCTCTCCCACTGAGGCAGAACAAGGCTACATATGTGTCAGGGGCCTGTGTATGCTCTTTGGTTGGTGGTTCAGTCTCTAGGAGCTCCCAGGGGTCCAGGTTAGTTGACACTGTTGGTCTTCCTGTGGCATTGCCATCTCCTTGAGTGTCTTCAATCCTTCCCCTATCTCTTCCACAGGAGGTCTCCATCCAGTGGTTCTCTGTGGGTCTCTGCATCCGTCTCAGTCAGATAAAAGAGTAAGCCTCTTGGAGGGTTGCTATGCCAGGCTCTTGTGTGCAAGCACAACAGCATCATTAACAGTGTCAGAGATTGCTGCTTGCTCATGGGATGGGTCTCAAAATGGACCACTCACTGCATGGCCATTCCTTCAGCCCCTGTGTTTTTTTCAGGCAGGACCAATTTTGGATCACATCTACTTGTGAGGTTACCATCTCCTTGAGGGTCTTTAATCCTTCCCCCAAATGCTTCAATAATAATGTGAAATACCATTTCACATTCACCCTGTAGAGAAATGCTGGATCCAAGCTTCCTAATCTAAATCATAACTGAGAATAAATCATACAGGATGGAGCTTCCAAGTACAAAATGCACTAAAGGAGCAAAGAGTGATGGGTAAACATTTATGCATTCTCATGACTGTCACTGTAGAGTATTGTCATATCCATTCACTCCTTGAACACTTTAAGGTATTAGAGTCTTAATCATATAGCCATGCCAATATGTACCCTAATGATTACTAAGACTCCTCTGAGAACTATTAACATGTACTTGATTATAACTAATAGGTCTAGAAGTGATGTGTGTGTGTACATGTATATAAGTGTGTATGTGTGTGCATGCTTGTGTGTGTGTATGTGTTTTGTGTGTATGTGTGTCTGCATGTGTGTATATGAGTGTGCATGCACACTTTTGCATGTGAATATGTACCTGTGTGTATGTGTGTAGGAGTGTCCATGCATGTACGTATATATGCCTCTGTGTGTGTGTGTGTGTGTGTGTGTGTGTGTGTGTGTGATGCTCACACAAATGCTGGTGACTGCTAAGTACAGAGTCATACCTATGACAGAGAGACAGAGAGAGAGACAGAGAGAGACAGAGAGAGAGACAGAGAGAGAGACAGAGAGAGAGACAGAGAGAGAGACAGAGAGAGAGACACAGAGAGAGACACACACAAACACACACAGAGAGACACACAGAGAGAGAAACAGAGAGAGACACACACAAACACACACAGAGAGACACAGAGAGAGAGAGAAACAGAGAGAGACACACACAAACACACACAGAGAGACAGAGAGAGAGACAGAGAGACACAGAGAGAGACAGAGACAGACAGAGAGAGATTGAAAGAGAGAGACACAGAGAGAGACACAGAGAGAGACACAGAGAGAGACAGAGAGAGACACACACAAACACACACAGAGAGACAGAGAGAGAGACAGAGAGACACAGAGAGAGACAGAGACAGACAGAGAGAGATTGAGAGAGAGAGACACAGAGAGAGACACAGAGAGAGACAGAGAGAGACACACACAAACACACACACAGAGACAGAGAGAGAGGTTCGGTGTTCAGGGGAACAGCCACGCCCTACCAATGATCTGTTCCTCAATCTACTGGCATTTCAGGTAGATATTTGAAATCAGATCAGGGAACAAAGTTCTCCATTTCTAAAACCCTCCTCTAGAAAGCCTTGAGGATGCCTTGTCGATAAAATCCTGAGTAGCAAAAGCCCAGTTTGCTTGTAACTGTTCTCCAAAGTTCCAGACATTTGAACCACACACATCCAGGATCTCATTCAGCCTACAGACTCATTCTGCCTACCTTTTTCTGCTAGAAGCCTATTGTCTTGAGATGCCTAATTGTCATGCTCTTGTTCTAGAACCACTGCTACAGAAATTCTGAGGTTTGCTCAAGAAAGGTCTGGATCATGTGATTACCATCTTCAGATGCAGCAGAAGAACTCATCTTTCTTTTTCTGTTAAAAAGGCCAGGGCGTTTTGTGACAACATGCCCTTAATACCAAATAATACCAAGTTTCTAGGCAGGTTTATATGTGTTAGGACAGAGCCTATTCTCGTGACCTACATTTGGGAACAAGTTGCACCAGCAGCAGACACCCATCACTCCAGAGCCCTTCATCTCCATTGTATCTATTCACAGCCAAGTTTTCATTCTGGGATCTCACAGGGATGAGCCGCATGCTCCAGGGTGTCCTTCATGTTTTGACAGAAACCCTTAGAAATGATGTTATTGCTGGTTAATGATCTGTAAATGTGTCAGAATTATGCCACCTAGTGCCATGGACGCCACCCCCACCCCTTGTGAAGTCACACTGGCTGAACCACAGCAAGCCAGAATATAATTAGTGTTAATTTGGTTCTTCACTGAATGATGACTGCACAGCATTTCAGGGTCTCTTCCTTGCTCATTTGGGAGACTTGAGGAGGGGAACATATTTAGGATGGTAAGGCAGATACACATAATGAAAGGGGGACCACTTTTGGTTCCATTTGGAGCTTATTTTCTTAAAGAAGATCAATAAATGTTAATAGAGTAAGTGCCAGAAATGTATTTTTTCTAGTATTTTGAAATTTACAATTTCATAGAAGCCTGGAAGGAATCTCAGGGCAGATACATTTCCCACAAGAACTGTGTTAGCCAATGAGTCATCTCTAACTTTTCAAGTAAACCCACCGCTTTTCCTTCTTATCAAAGAGAAGCTGAGGATGGCCCAGTGCTGTGTCCACATTTCCCCAGAGATTTATGAGAAAGTCACACTAAATTTTGCAGTATACATTGTTTAATATGCTTAATGCTATATGTAAAGGAGCACACATGTATAACCCCAGTAAATGGAACTTGCAAGCTAGTTAGGTTTCATGGGATAGCCTGTCTAGACAATAACATAGAGAGCAAGAGAAGAAGACACACAATACTCACTGTGGCTTCCACACACATGTCTGTGTATACCAGACATATACAAGCCATGTGTCCATATGTGGCTATCCCCTTATCCTGACACTTTTACTTTTTTACCTTACTTCTGGACCTACCCTACATCTTCACCAAAAATATTCATATTTCATTGTAAATATCTCAGTTTAGGAAATCATTATGGGTTTCCCCTCATGAACATGTGCAATCCTGGTTGGTCTGTATCTTTGGTGATGCTCCAAGACATTTCCATATGATATTTATTACACAAAATCACAATAAAATAAGTATAAGTATAAAATAAGCATATGGGACAGGCTCTGTTTCAGGCCATTATCTTCAGCCAGGAAGCAGATCTGAACTCCAGACACCCACACTCCTTCCCCTCTAGGGGAGAGGTGGCTACCAGGGAGGGCATTAACCTCCACATCAGGTGAGAGAGCCAACTTGTATCCCGGGACCCTCAGAGCCCAGTCTGTGCAGGAGAGCCTGCAGACTGCAGAAGCAATGTAGCTTCTCAGACAGGGCCCTTTCTGGCCCTCATCTTCAGCCAGAAAACAGATCTGAGCTCCAGACATCTGCATTCATTCCCCCTCAGAGGAGAGCTGGCCTGCAGAGAGTACTCTGACCACTGAGACTCAGGAGAGAGTTGGACTACCAGGAGTGCTGACAGAGGCTAACAAAATCAAAGGAGGAACAATCACCAACCAGAGACACCTATAACTAATGCCAGAGATTACCAGATGGTGAAAGGCAAACATAAGAATCTTACTAACAGAAACCAAGACAGCTCACCATCATCAGAACCCAGCACTCCCACCTCAGCAAGTCCTGGATACCCCAACACTCCGGAAAAGCAAGGTTAAGATTTAAAATCATATCTCATGATGCTGGTAGAGGATTTTAAGAAGGAAATTAATAACTCACTTAAAGAAATATAGGAAAACACAACTAAACAGGTAGAAGTTCTTAAAGAGGAAGCACAAAAATCCCTTAAAGAATTACAGAAAACACTGCTAAACAAGTAGAAGCCCTTAAAGAAGAAATACAAAAATCCATTAAAGAATTACAAGAAAACACAACCAAACAGGTGATGGAATTGAACAAAACCATTCAAGATCTAAAAAGGGAAGTAGACACAATAAAGAAAACCCAAAGGGAGACAACTCTGGAGATAGAAACCCTAGGAAAGAAATCAGGAAACATAGATGTGAGCATCAGCAACAGAATACAAGAGCTGGAAGAGAGAATCTCAGGTACAGAAGATTTCATAGAGAACATGGGCATAACAATCAAAGAAAATGCAAAATGCAAAAAGATCCTAACTCAAAACATCCAGGAAATCCAGGACACAATAAGACCAAACCTATGGATAATAGGAGTAGATGAGAATGAAGATTTTCAACTTAAAGGGCCAGTAAATATCTTCAACAAAATTATACAAGAAAATTTCCCTAACCTAAAGAAAGAGATACCCATAAACATACAAGAAGCCTACAGAACTCCAAATAGACTGGATCAAAAAAGGAAATTCCTCCCGAAACATAATAATCAGAACAACAAATGGAATAAATAAAGACAGAATATTAAAAGCAGTAAGGAAAAAAAGTCAAGTAACACATAAAGGCAGACATATTAGAATTACACCAGACTGCTCACCAGAGACTATGAAAGCCAGAAGATCCTGGACAGATGTTATACAGACCCTAAGAGAACACAAATGGCAGCCCAGGCTACTATACCCAGCAAAACTCTCAATTACCATAGATAGAGAAACCAAAGTTTTCCATGACAAAACCAAATTCACATAATATGTTTCCACAAATGCAGCCCTTCAAAGAATAATAAAGGGAAAATACCAACACAAGGACAGGAACTACACCCTAGAAAAAGCAAGAAAGTAATCCTTCAGCAAAACTAAAAATAGATAGCCACAAGAACAGAATCCCAACTTTAACAACAAAAATGACAGGAAGCAACAATTGCTTTTCTTTAATATCTCTTAATATCGATGGACTCAATTCCCCAATAAAAAGACACAGACTAACAGACTGGCTACCTAAACAGGACCCAACATTTTTCTGCATACAAGAAACACACCTGAGGGAAAAAGACAGACACTACCTCAGAGTGAAAGGCTGGAAAACAATTTTCCAAGCAAATGGTCTGAAAAATGAAGCTGGAATAGCCATTCTACTATGGAAGAATGTTGATTTCCAACCTAAAGTTATCAAAAAAAAAAAAAAAAAAAAAAAGACAAGGAGGAGCACTTCAAACTCATCAAAGGTAAGATCTACCAAGATGAACTCTCAATCCTGAATATCTATGCTCCAAATGCAAGGGCAGCCATATTCATTAAAGAAACTTTAGTAAAGCTCAAAACACACATTGCACCTCACGCAATAATAGTGGGAGACTTCAACACCCCACCCTCATCAATGGACAGATCCTGGAAACAGAAACTAAACAGAGACACAGTGAAACTAACAGAAGTTATGAAACAAATGGATTTAACAGATATCTACAGAACATTTTATCCTAAAACAAAAGGATATAAATTCTCAGCATCTCATGGTACCTTCTCCAAAATTGACCATATAACTGGTCACAAAACAGGTCTCAATAGATACAAAAATATTGAAATTATCCCATGCATCCTATCAGATCACCACAGANTAAGGCTGATCTTCAGTAACAGCATAAACAATAGAAAGCCAACATTCATGTGGAAACTGAACAGCACTTTGCTCAATGATATCTTTGTCAAGGAAGAAATAAAAAAAGAAATTAAAGACTTTTTAGAGTTTAATGAAAATGAAGCCACAACATACCCAAACTTATGGGACATAATGAAGGCAGTCCTAAGGGGAAAACTCATACCCTGAGTGCCTTCAAAAAGAAACTAGAGAAAGAATACACTAGCAGTCTGACAGCACACCTAGAAGCTCTAGAAGGAAAGGAAGCAAATTCACCCAAGAGGAGTAGACAGCAGGAAATAATCAAGCTCGGGGCTGAAATCAACCAAGTGGAAACAAGATGAACTATACAAAGTATCAACCAAACCAGAAGCTGGTTCTTTGAGAAAATCAACAAGACAGATAAGCCCTTAGCCAGACTAACTAGAGGGCACAGGGACAGTATCCTATTTAACAAAATCAGAAATGAAAAGGGAGACATAACAACAGAACCACAGGAAATCCAAAACATCATCAGATCCTACTACAAAAGTGTATACTCAACAAAACTGGAAAACCTGGATGAAATGGACGATTTCCTAGACAGATACCAGGTACCAAAGTTAAATCAGGATCAGATTAATGATCTAAACAGTACCGTATCTCCTAAAGAAATAGAANCAGTCATTAATAGTCTCCCAACCAAAAAAAGCCCAGGACCAAATGGGTTTAGTGCAGAGTTCTATCAGACCTTCAAAGAAGACCTAATTCCAACTCTCCTCAAAGTATTCCACAAAATAGAAACAGAAGGTACTCTACCCAATTCATTCTATGAAGCCACAATTACTGATACAGTTACTCTGATACAATTACTGATACCTAAACCACACAAAGAACTTCAGACCAATTTCACTTATGAACATCGATGCAAAAATACTCAAAAAATCCACAAAAATTGAATCCAAGAACACATCAAAACTATCATCCATCATGACCAAGTAGGCTTCATTCCAAGCATGCAGGGAGGGTTTAATGTACAGAAATCCATCACAGTAATCCACTATATAAAGAATCTGAAAGACAGAAATCACATGATCACCTTGTTAGATGTTGAGAAAGCATTTGACAAAATCCAACACCCATTCATGATAAAGATCAGGTATTCAAGGCCCATACCTAATCATAATAAAAGCAATATACAGCAAGCCAGTAGCCAACATCAAACTAAATGGAGAGAAGCTGGAAGCAATCCCACTTAAATCAGGAACTAGAAAAGGCTGCCCACTTTCTCCCTACCTATTCAATATAGTACTTGAAGTCCTAGCCAGGGCAATTCGACAACAAAAGGAGATCAAGGGGATACAAATTGGAAAGGAAGAAGTCAAATTATTACTATTTGGAGATGATATGATAGTATATATAAGTGACCCTAAAAATTCCACCAGAGAAATCCTAAACCTGATAAACAGCTTCANTGCAGTAGCTGGATATAAAATTAACTCAACCAAATCAATGGCCTTTCTCTACACAAAGGATGAACAGGATGGGAAAGAAAATAGGTAAACAACACCCTTCACAACAATCACAAGGAATATAAAATATCTTGGTGTGACTTTAACTAAGGAAGTGAAAGATCTGTATAAGAACTTCAAGTCTCTGAAGAAAGAAATCAAAGAAGATCTCAGAAGATGGAAAGATCTCCCATGCTCATGAATTGGCAGGATTAATATAGTCAAAATGGCTATTCTGCCAAAAGCAATCTACAGATTCAATACAATCCCCATCAAAATTACTACTCAATTCTTCGCTGAGTTAGAAAAGGCAATTTGCAAATTCATCCAGAGTAACAAAAAACCTAGGATAGCAAAAACTATTCCCAACAATAAAAGAACCCTAATATGCTTGACCTCAAGCTGTACTACAGAGCAATTGTGATAAAAAAAACAAAAANAAAAAAAAAAAACAAAAACCAACAACAACAACAAAAAACTGCATGGTACTGGTAGAGTGACAGACAGGTAGAACAATGGAATAGAATTGAAGACCCAGAAATGAAACCACACACCTATGGTCACTTGATCTTTGACAAGGGAGCTAAAACCATCCAGTGGAACAAAGAGCATTTTCAAGAAATGGTGCTGGCACAACTAGTGGTTATCCTGTAGAAGAATGCAAATTGATTCATTCTTATCTCCTTGTACAAAGCTCAAGTCTAAGTGGATTTTTACCAATCCAATATCCATTATATACAAAGAGCTCAAAAAGCTGAACTCCAGAAATTCAAATAATCCCATTAAAAAATGGGGTACAGAGCTAAATAAAGAATTTTCAACTGAGGAATGCTGAAGGGCTGAGAAGCACCTGAAAAAAATGTTCAACATTCTTAATCATCAGGGAAAGGCAAATCAAAACAACCCAGAGATTCCTCCTCACACCAGTCAGAATGGCTAAGATCAAAAATTCAGGTAACACTCCTCCATTGCTGGTGGGATTGAAAGCTGGTACAACCACGCTGGAAATCAGTCTGCTGGTTCTTCTAAAATTGGACATAGTACTACAGGAAGATTCAGCAATACGTCTCCTGGTTATATACCCAGGAGATGTTCCAACTGGTAATAAGGACACATGCTCCACTATGTTCATAGCAGTCTTATTTTTAATAGCCTGAATCTGGAAACAACCCAATGTCCCTCAACAGATGAATAGATACAGAAAATATGGTACATTTACACAATGGAGTACTACTCAGCTATTAAAAACAATGAATTTATGCAATTCTTAGGCAAATGGATGTATCTGGAGGATACCATCCTGAGTGAGGCAACCCAATCACAAAAGAACTCACTTGATGTGCACTCACTGATAAGTGGATATTAGCCCAGAAACTTAGAATACCCAAGATACAATTTGCAAAACACAAGAAAATCAAGAAGAAGGCAAACCAACGTGTGAATACTTCATTCCTCCCTAGAATAGGGAACCAAATACCCATGGAAGGAGTACAGAGACAAAGTTTGGAGCAGAGACGAAAGGATGGACTATCGAGAGATTGTCCTACCCAGGGATCCATCCCATAATCAGCCACCAAACACAGACACTATGGCATATGCCAGCATGATTTTGCTTAAACGACCCTGTATAGCTGTCTCTTTTGAGGCTAGGCCAGTGCCTGGCAAATATAGAAGTGATGCTCACAGTTATCTATTGGGTGGAACACAGGACCCCCAGTGGAGGAACTAGAGAAAGTACCCAAGGATCTGAAGGTGTTGGCAACCCTATAGGTTGAACAACAGTATGAACTAACCAGTACCCCTAGAACTCATGTCTCTAGCTGCATATGTAGCAGAAGATGGTCTAGTTGGCAATCACTGGGAAGAGAGGCCCCTTGGTCTTGCATACTTTACATGTCCCAATACAGTGGAATGCCAGGGCTAACAAGTGGGAGTGTGGGTAGGGGAGCAGGGTGGGGGGAGGGTATAGGGGACTTTTGTGATAGCATTTGAAATGTAAATGAAGAAAATATCTAATAAAAATTGGCAAAAAAAAGAGAGGAAGGGATGAAATGCCACTCTCTGGTAGGTCTAACTTATACGAGGTGTATACTGTACATGTCAAAATCTAACTCCACAGTTTCTGGATTTTTGTTTCCTCCTTTGTTGGTCTTTTTCTAGACTACTACCATCACTCTTATATTGTTCATATCTTGTCTTTCAGATCTCTTTAGTTTTCACATCACTTGGTTGTTTTAAAATTTGAGTTCTATGGGGATGATAATATACATATGAGTACTCGAACTGTAGACTAACACATGTGCATACAGTGATGCACCCTTCTGTTCCTGCATTGCTCTTAGTTCTTAACAGTGCAAAAGTTAAATGTCTCAAGAAGATACCCTGAGTTCTTAACAGCACAGACAGGATGTTAATCAGAGGTCATAGAAACAGCACAGACAGGATGCTATTCAGAGGTCACAGAAAGCTGCTTGTCAGTTGATTGAAACACTCATCACTAAAATAATCAACAAGAGGCATATTACTGGAGGTTAGGCACATTCTGTTGATGACCAGCAAGAAATGCATGCTTCAGAGAAAGCATTGTAAGGGATGCTCTTGCTCTTCAGTTTTGTGCAGTATTGTGCATGATCTGGATCCTCAATTATCAAAAAACAATAGATCATGGGACCTTTGATCGAGGAGGTAATATTGACTGTTTATTGGCAAATACCATGGCATGGCTACCAAACAGAATTTTGGAGACATGGAGTCTGCTGTAATGTCCATAGCTTTCCTTGGCACAACAAATACTCTTCTTGGAAATCTCTCAACTTCTAGAAACTATATTCAGGAATTAGAGAAAATAGGCTTGTTAGGTAAGGACTCATATAAACTCCTGCCATGGAATTTTCTAGAACTTCTCCATCATAATAGATAGGTTCAGTGGATGAGTATCCATATTTCTCCTAAATGTTAATAATCAATTATTTTTCCTAAACTTAGAGAGCATCACTTGCATGATCATTCATATATCTTTCAGAAAAAATCTATCCTTATGATTTTCAATTTGGGCTAGGAAGAAAATTCACACATAATGGACTCGTGTTGCCGTTTTTGCTTGTTTGTGCTTGTTTTTGTTTTTGAGGCAGTCTCACATAGCCCAGGCAAGATGAATTGAAAGTACCCGGCATCAGCAGCTGACCCCAAGTCTCAGTTCATCCTTCATCCTTCCTTTTCTTCCCAAAATATTGGGATAACACATATGTGCTACCATGCTCAACTCACGTCACTTTTTTTTTTCAGTGAGTTAACTTAATTAAGTGAATTACATTCAATGAATTACATCTGGCTACTACCAAAACTAGAGGTTGTAGCTTAGTAGGAAAGGGCTTGATTATTGTACATGAGGTTGTGGATTTAACTCCCAACACTGCAAAGCAAAGCATATTATAAGGAGGATGTTGTGGTGGTTTGTATATGCTTGGTCCATAGGGAGTGGCACTGTTTGCTGGAGGAAGTGTGTCACTGTGGTAGTAAGCATTGAGGTCTCATATATATGTTCTGGTCTGGCCAGAGTCAGTCTTCCTACTGCCTTTGGATCATGATGTAGAAGTCTTCACTCCTTCTTCAGCACTGTGCCTGCCTGCATGCTGACATGCTTCCTGCCATGATGACAGTGGGTTGAGTCTCTGAAACTGTAAGCCAGCCCTGATTATGTGCTGTCTCATAGAAAAGTTGCCTTGGTCATGGTGTCTTTTCACAGCCATGGAAACCCTAAGACAGATATGTATCTAATTACTTTCCAAGTGTTCTGTGGAATTGGTGTAAATTGTGGATTATAATCAGTACTTCTTTTAAAGCCCTTTCCAACAATTCCCATGATCAGTTCAGCCTCAGAAATACCAAACTAATGATTAGATTGCAGGTTAGAGAAAGGAAAATGGGATTGGGAAATGCACCTACCCACTCGCCCTGCTCTAGCTTTGTGAACTTGAACCTGTTGTGAATTTTCCAAACTTCTCATTTCTGCATATGCAAATTGTAAGAAGTAATAACAGACAATAATGTCAATGCAATAATATTGAAGTGATAATCAGGTATGAATGAAGTACCTCTTTCAATGCCTTACCTACTAAGTTACTTTGAAATAATGGAATTTCACCACCCCTGCATTGAGAGTAAGTTAAAATGTGTATTGAATAGCTAATAACTTTTTAAGAGAACAGATTGTTAGTATGTGCTCTCTGACAATTTCAAAAAATAAAATTTTTAGTAGCTCATGTTAACTATCATAGCTTAATGTATATGATGTGTTCTACATGCTTTATGAAGGAGTGAAGAATGTGAAATTTATTTCAATATTAAGCCCTGCAAGGTAGAGACAGAACAAAACTAGATTATAACATAAGTGGTTAGGTTGTTTCTGACTGTAGTAATCTCTTGGAAGTTATTGCCCCCATCACATAACAACATCAACAACAACACAAATAAATAAGTAAATAAATAAACAAACAACAAACATATAAATGGTATGCCTTTCTGAGATGTTGCTATTTTACCACATACACCAAAGAGGGTTAAAAGGGCAGAGGGGTTATTAGCATTACCAGATGGACTGTCATTGGGCTAGCCCTTTAGGCTGGCTAGCTGATCATTTGGGGCACAGGAACAATAATGTCTCAAAGTGCTTTAATCCACCCATAGAACCATCCAGCTTCTCCAAGCACCTGGCTTATTCCCAGGATGATGCTTAAGAAGCCAGTTACCCTGGATCTCTTTATTGTTCTCATCTACATGAGGGACTACTGCTTCCTACAGCCATTGACATAGCAGGATACTGAGACACTGCGAAAGCAAGTAACAGTTTTAAATGCCATTGTAAGATATCAACATCCTTGCCATTGAGCTTTACAGAGACTCTGCCCTGTGTAATTCCTAAGTCTGTGGGGTGATTTATATTTAAGCATTTATGCATATGTCATCATAGTGCATATCTAGTACATGAGCACTAATCCAGAAATACTAAGCAGAAGTTCTGTGTTCCATTAATGAAGAATTATTATTATCCTTTAGAGTCTGACTTTCCAGTCTCCAGTAAGCATTGGTAGGCACTAGATGAGTGATCTTCAACAATGATATCCCCTCTGCCTCAGTTTCTTCAGATGTAAAAGTCAACGTCATGAAGCTGCTAAGTTCCCAGCAATGCTGAGCATTAATCAAGGCAAAGCATTTGATATGGAGCGCTCAGAGACCATCTGTTACCATGGTCACCCAAAGGTCTTTTCCACTCTGCATTTTTTTTTATATATAGAACCTGAAAGTAAATTGGATGAAAAGTTCACAAAATAAATAAACCAAAATATATGTGCAATAACTGATAATATCTGAAACTGCTCCTTCTGTGTACAGTGTCAACAGTTATTGTTTTATTGTGATTAGTATTAGAATAGTCTCAACCAAGTGCTCAAGATCTATTATCACATTTACAACCATAAGCTTTAGAAGGAAGCTCCCTCGCTCTCGGTCTTAGCGCCAACTTCCTTGAGACTCCTGTGCCATGAGAGCGAAGTGGAGGAAGAAGAGAATGCACAAGCTGAAGCGCAAGAGAAGAAAGAAGAGGCAGAGGTCCAAGTAAACCAGGCCGTGCACCCACGAGGCCCGCAGGAGCAGAAGTGAGGGATGCTGGAGGCCGGGACACCGGGACAAGCTGTTGGACTGTATGCTGCCGTCGGTAGACAGGCAAAGCCTGGGAAGATGACCGCCTTTCTCAGAACCCAGTCCTGCTGGCCCTCTGCCCTGGACCCTCGCACTCTGGACTAGCTCTGTTCTCTTGTGGCCAAGTGTAACTTGTGTACAATAAACCTTCTTGCTGTCAGCTGAAGAAAAAAAAGAAGGAAGCTCCCTCTACCAGGAAGTACCTCTAGGTGCTATCACACTCATAAAGAGTGACTCTCAACTGCCTTGTGACAAATCAAAGCCACTTTCATAAAACAGAAATAGAAAACAGGAGAAAAGTGGAAGTCCATCAAGCTACGTGGAATCTTCACCTGTTGCTGGAAATGGTGAGCCAAATGAGCTCTTGTATTGTATTCTGATATCACTGATTTCTGTGAACATCCTGGGATTCTCCCTGTAAGTTCATCATAAGTCATTCCTTGTGTCAATAAAACCCACTATCTTATAGGTAATGGATAGCATCTTTCACAATTTTAAATTTTGTCTCTGGCTTGTTACATCGAATGTATTTACTAGAACTAGACTTTTTCCAGAAAGATGGAAAAGTTAGTTCCTATTTGGCTTGGAATGTGTAAAGGGAACATCCCATTTGTTCTTACAAATTGTTGTTATTATGCTTGAAAAAAATCTAAAAAAATGTATTAGCTAGAAAGAAAGCTCTATATATTCATTCCGAATAACTCAATAACTGAAATATCATTGTTTCCATGACTCATACATCTCCATACTTCAATTTATGTAGATAGGCAGTAGGCCTATACATTAATTAAATAAAATTTAAATCAACCTTGTCCCTGAGTTACCCAATGTCTGTACACTTTTCCAAGCTACCATGACTAACCATTTTTAATACCCCTTTCACATCTCAAAATAGCCTGTGAGGCTGCTCTAAGAAATAAATAAAATAATAAACAGAAAGTTTCTTGCCATGACAGTCTTCAAGTAGAAAACTAGTCCATTACCTGGAGTGATTTTAAGCACATAATGGAGGACTTCCATGTACTTATTTCTATTCAAAATAATCTCCACAATCCAAAAATTTAATTAAGCCTGTATCCCTCTAGGTTTTACCACTGACATTGTACAAAATGAGCAGAGCCTTTGCCTGCATTGGTTGGCAGCAATCTTAGAACAGGTCTCAGGATATTTGGAAACAGAGACGGTGTTGGGAATGAGTTGAGAGAGCAATATGTGTTGTGATGTTTGAGAAGAAAGTTGGATCAGAGCAAGAAGTAGGAATGGATGGTGTAGGGACCACTGAAATAGAGCGGTACTACTGAAACGACAAAGTTAATAAATTCAGCTACTGCAGGGCAATGGTGGCACACACCTTTAATCCCAGCACTTGGGAGACAGAGGCAGGCAGATTCTGAGTTCGAGGCCAGCCTGGTCTACAGGGTGAGTTTCAGGACATCCAGGGCTATACAGAGAAACCCTGTCAAAAATAAATAAATAAATTTAGCTCCTTCTCCTTCAACAATAACTAAAAGAATTTTATAGGGCCTAACCAGAGATGTATCACTCTATAGCTGCTGAGTTGGCCTTGTTGCCAGGCAATTTCTCTGTACAATAAATAAGGATGACTCTGAAAATACTAGGGCCTCCTGACCTATGAAAAAAGACTTAATTATTTTATCAATACTAATTGTAAAAAAAGGGGGGAGGGCAAGGACTCCCATTTTCTGGAACTAATGCCTGCCCTTCAATATAGTGTGCACAGGAATAGCACACGAGGTTCTATAATTTGTCCAGCATTGGCCAGTTGCTGCGATGAGATTGGAGAGAAGAGGCACTGACTAGTGACTGATAAATTCACCAGAGCTGCACTGTTAGGAAAGTCTACAGGATGGAGCATCTAACTCTAGGCTTAAACTTATATTTGAGTTTTTGGGTTCAGCTGTGGGTAGTTATATTGTCTTTATTCGACAGGCCACTGTGGGGGCAGCCACTTTCCCCACCCCATTTTTGTGCTGCAGTGGTCAAGACAAAAAATGCCCTTGTCTTAGTCAGGGTTTGTATTCCTGCACAAAGCATCATGACCAAGAAGCAAGTTGGGGAGGGAAGGGTTTATCCAGCTTACACTTCCACATTGCTGTTTACCACCAAAGGATGTCAGGACAGGAACTCACAAGGAGCAGGGACTTGGAGGTAGGAGCTGATGCAGAGCTCAGGGAGGGATGTTCCTTACTGGCTTGCTTCCCCTGTCTTGCTCAGCTTGCTTTGTTATAGAACCCAGGACTACCAGCTCAGGGACAGCACCACCTACAATGGGCCCTCCCCACTTCATCAATAATTGAGAAAATGCCTTACAGATGGATCTCATGGAGACATTTCCTAAAGGGAGGCTCCTTCCTCTGTGGTAACTCCAGCTTGTGTCAAGTTGATAAACAAAACCAGCCAATGCAGCCCTCCTGATCAGCATGCTCTTAGGTATGGCTGCACCCCAGCTGAGCAGTCCCTGAGGAATCTTTACAGGGATTTTTGACAAGACACCTCAAGTATCTTTATAAAGATACTTTTGTGGGGTGGCATAAACCACAGATATGTCACTTGGACCTAGTATTCAATACTTTCCACTCTTAGCCCCGTCTCATGGTCCCTCCCTGATTTCCATCCTCACCATGGCTTAGGTCCATTCAACTTTATTGTCTTTTATCTTTGGGCTCTCATGACAAAGAAATTACTCATCCAGCTGTGCTGATTCAGCTGATATTTCTCTGGGGCAATCCCATGGGAGGACAATAGAATGGAGGGATATTTTTCTCTTGGACTTAGCCTCCAGCTTATATAGTAGCTGCAGGTGATTAAAGGTTTCCTGGTGCTTTCATTTTGGCTTTCTGTTTTAATCAGATACTCCTAACACCTGGCAGCTCTTCAGCCATCAGAGCTCCCAAAAGACTGACAATGTGTCAGTGTCCTTAAGCACAGTGTGGCATTCTAGAAAAATCAAGAGACTGAAGGTCTAAGAGGACACTTTTGGGAGGATGCTGAAGTGTCCCTTAGAACATTTTAGGGGAGCATACTTTGTTAGGTTGCAGAGTCTGTGAGGGTATCTTGGGGCCCTTCATGAATGGGTCTCCAGAAATGTCAATGTGATTTCTTGGTCATGTGTTTAGCTCTGGGAGTGGATCTCAAGAAACCAGTAAAAGAGCAAGACGAACCAAAACATTTGGAGTAAATCTTCCTGGGTAGATTCCTTGGCTCCAAACACAACAGTAATATTTGAAGACTAACTGTATGTTTGAAGACAGCTTATTTAGCTGCTGGAATGTGGAGTTAGGGATAAGAGAATGTAAACTTAGAACAAATTTTCAAAAGATTGTGTGGCTGAGAGCAAAGCCCACTTCCTCTGTAAGTTTTCCTCTCCACATGCTCCCTTAATGGCATTTCTAAGTGCTGATTAGTGTTGAGTTTGTGGAAGCTGTTCAGGAATAGGAATATCCAAGAGCCAGATGGGTGTGCTTCTTACACAAGCCCTACTGTATCCATTCATAGCTTACAGGGACATTTGTTAGGAGAAATAACTGCTTTAATTCCAAAGAATTAAGAGTGGTAGGTTTATGATCCCGATATTAGTGTTTCCAACATTTATACTGTTTTAACTAGAGTAACTTTCTCAAAATATATCATTTTAAAAATGTAAACATTTTGAAAAGTATTACCTTTTCTATTTCAGGTATTGCACATATATGCAGACAGGTAATTTTTACTGAGCAGATTGTACTCATGTAGCTGCCAAAGTGGTTGAGTAGCTGTGCATCATGACTTGCTTCTGTATTTCCTGAATTGTGGTAGATATTTGAAGGGGAAAATGGAACTATAAAATGTAATTTCTCACCTCAAGGATCTCAGTTCACTTGGGGGTGACAAGAAGTAATATGTATGGAGACAGAAACAGAGGAACCTATAATTTTCAGCTAATGTGGGTGATTAAGATTCTAAAGGTTGTGGGAATCCAAGTGGGGAGAAATGAAGAAGCTGGAGGAATACGATAGACAGTCTTCCCATGCCTTTGGTCTTGGCTCCTCCTGCTGGCTCTGACACTGGGCTCTTCTCTTTCCCTCCTACTGTTTTACCTTTGGGGACACCATCTCTCAGCATACAAATTTTGACATTTTTTCTCTTTTCTACCTCCCCTGACCACTATCCAATGTGCAAGAATTATTGACAGTCTTCATATCTTTACCTGCTATTTTATAACTTCAAATTATCTGCCTCAAACTGGCTCAGATAATATAATGATACTGAGTGACTTATTCCATTACTTTCTTTGATCACCTGTTATTTTTTTTATTTTTATGGTAAGAAGGAATGGGTAGAGTTAAGCATGTGCCTACAAAGGCCAGTCTTCTGTCTAAACTTTGGGTCCTCTAATTCCTAACTGAGAAAAATGACATCTCTTTCTCATAAATGTATTTTTTCTGAATTATAAAATGAAGCATTAACAACAGCAGCTGTTTACTACAAGGATTTATCTCAAAATGCCAAATGCTGTGACTGTGCCCAGTAAAGAGTAAATACTTAGCTGTTCTTCATACTACCCATTCCTTCCCATTGGATTGGTATTTCTTCCTCCTCACACATTTCACCTAATGGTGGCTTCAGGGGGCTTTGGGCAAATTCTCCCGGTTGTGCATGTTGTTTTAAATGATTCAATTCGTCCTCCAGTTGAAATGACAATGTCGGTGCTTGTGTGTCACAATTTGGTCAGTATTTCCCTTCAGGACTCAATAGGTATTATTCCATAGGGTTGAACATTTGTCATTACTTTTAGAAAATCTACAATATCATTTATATTCCATTTAAAGTTATCTCTATATTTTTCTTCTGGTAGTCTTTGGGTATTTTCCCTTGCATTTGATGATCTAAATTTTTATTATAATGTTTCTAGTTGTCAGTTCATTGTTATTTATCTTGTTTTTGATTTGGAGATACTTGAGTTTACTCTAATTTTGAAAAGTCTGTTCGATTAATCAGTTCTCTGCCATTCCCATAATTTTTAGTTGAGAGAAGCCTTATTGGATACTTGTGAGGCATTTGATCCTTTTTTGCCTCTGTTTCAATTTGTTGTTTTCTGTCTCATTCCTCGCCTGGATTCTGGGTTAATAATGAGATGTGTTTATGCTCACTTAAGTGATTCTAATACAGTTCTAGTTTTCTATATTGGATATATTTCATCGAATGTGTGTGTGTGTGTGCACACATAGAAGCAGAGAATGTAAATGCACATACACACACAGGTGCCTACATTCATACATATACGCACATGTGTATAATTTTTGTCATTTCTCATATATTTTAATTTAGTTCCTGTTTCTGTTTTATTTTCTAACATTCCTTTAAACAGGATATTGCCTTTTCACATGTCTTACAATGCTAGAGCTACATATTTGTATTTTTGCACTAAACTCATGCAAACGTGTGTGTGTGTGTGTGTGTGTGTGTGTGTGTGTAGGTGCCCACAGAAGCAGAGGGTATTAGATACCCAAGAGCTGAAGTTACAGTAGGTTATGAACCCCTAACATATGGATGTTGGGAACTGAATCTCTTC
>NC_034594.1:1664704-1677635 GCF_900095145.1 Mus pahari | reverse complement strand
GGACCAGACCCGGGTCCCTCCTCAGCAGTCCGCTCTCCCCGGCAGTGCACTCTCTAAGAGTTCTTAACAACTTCTCATTCAATACTTGCTTTTCAGGTTTAGTTTGCAGGTTATTTTGAGTAAAATTTCTATTTATCACCTTTTTTTCTTTCCCTCTCCTATTATTTCCTCTGCTAGAAAGTTTCCCAGCTCTTCTTCCTAGTTACCTGTATAAAATCAATCCTTGTAATACCATAGAATACCCATGCTCTTTGACTTCTTTATTAACTACAATTTGAAAACAGGATATTGTGGCACAATTCTACTAAAAGCTTACTGAGTAAGTAGTGCCTGCTACAGAAAGGGTAAGAAAGGATAGAAGCTGGAGGGGTCTTGCATTGTAATCATGAGATTCTTTTTGAGTTGTCAGATGTAGTTGACCTAAGCAACAATGTGGAGCCACACGTATAGAGGAGAATCTTCCACCATCCCCTGAGAGCTGACATCATTGCTGCGTCCATAACAAATGTGGGGACTTGAACATAAATGATTCAAGACATCACTCCTGTGTATCTTGAAGCCTATCAGGAGCTACAGGTGAGCAGACCAGTAGCACTAATGCCACGTGGTAAAATTCATCATGGATGAGTGATCTTGAGGCCAGAGAAAACACGCAGGGAAAAAAATTAGTGACTTCTTAGTGCTATCAGTGAAGATGTCATGGAGGAAGGGTCTGCTCAAGTGAGTTTCCAAGGAAAAGAAGAAATTTAGGCATAGATATTAGAGAGGAGAGCAGTGTGAGGAAGGATAGATGAGATGAATATGTTAAAGAATGTAGTTCAGGCTATCCCAGTATTATATTCCAGTATTATATTGAAAACAATGTGAGGCAAGAAGTCATACATCCTATGCTTAGTGACTGAAACGCTGGCTCACAGACAGATTTCTTTCTTGAGTGGCCATATTGTCCTGCGATGGGTCACCAGAGCTCACTGTCTACTCAGAATGGGTGCCATCACAGGTTTCAGAGTTTCTGTTTCCTCATCTGCAGAGAGTATGCCAGTTACAGACATCCACGCAGGGGCAGTGCAACCAAATTTCTCAATAGTTGGAAGAGCATTTGTTAAACACTGAAGTTTTTACTCATTTTGATGTATGCAAATAGATCTTTACCTTTAACTGTGGTACCTGAAGATTAAATCCATCATATACATTAAAAAAAAAACAAAAAAAAAAACAAACCTAAAAGGAAAATTAGTGGAAACACAAAATTCCTGTAGAGAGGAAAATTTCTGACTCTTCCAACATACTCTGGTGTCCACCAGGACTGGCATTGCTTCAAGGCTGAATTCAGTGGCCTCAGAGTTCAGAAATCTGATATCTAAGGATGAATTATCTACTCCCAAATTCCATTGTACCACAAGGGTTAGGGATGCTGGCTGAAGATTTCACCATGTCCTTTTCCTAACATAGGCCCTTGGCAATAATAATAATAATAATAATAATAATAATAATAATAAAGGAATCACTTTGAATTTTAATAGATATTGAGTTTAATAGATGTAGCATCGACTTTTCTGCTATCATTTTTTTTCTGATAATTAACACCTGTTCTGAGCCTTCAGGAACTATAGTAAAGGCCAAAATATTGAAGGGCTGTCTTTCTAATGATCAGCAGGGTAGTTCTAGAGGGCCAGAGAGAGTGACCCTGGGGTTGAAAGATTCAGTTACAAAGGCTACCTTTCATTAATCCGAACAGACAGCCACGGGGCACTGTGAATTGTTCACAACTGGATTTTATCACAGTAAGTCCCTTTCGATGTACACCCATTGAGAAGAATTTGGGAGGTGGGGGTGAGCATTTAAAATCTTCTTCTCATTGTGCACTTCTCCAAGATAAAACCAAAATAACTAGATGAAAGGGAACCAGCTAATCCTTTAAAGTATGCATTAAGAAACTGTTCAGAGTGTGCGAGTCTCTGAAGCAACACGTCTTTAAAAATTATAACCGGTCGAAGCACGCAGTAAAAGGTGGTGACATCATTTCAGGATAAAGTGTCCTCCCTCAGCACTGAGGTTGTCCAGGGCACAGATATATGGAGGTACTCGGAGGGTTATAGAAAAACACAGCTGTGGCACTGGGGGATGCCTTTCAAGATTCACAGACCAAGTGTGGTTATTTACCTTGTGTATAGAACTAATAGACTCCACCTGCTGTGTGCTGGCCACACGGCACACCGTTTTCTTCTCTGCTCCTGACTGTCTTAATGCCCAGCACCCACTGTTTCTTTTTCTTCAGCTTTGGGTACTAAGTAACCTATCTGTCCGCAGGAAGCAGACAGCTTCGTGTTTCTGGCAGTCTTTAACAGGGAACCACTTTTAAGTGCCTAAAGAATCAAAACAAAGCTCTCTATGCATGATGACTTGGAGGCTGAGTCAAGTTGTCACAGAGATTTCTCCTCTCCCCTTGGTGGGGCTCAGGCACTCTGGGTGATCTGTCTGTAATAAGTGACAGATTCTGCTCCCTGGAATGGTAAAGACTGGGGGAGAGGAGCCCAGAGCCAATACTATAGCAGGGCAGGTGCTCCAATCAGACTCCGGCTCCACCAGGAAACGCTTCTGGAATGCATGACCAATTTTGTTTCAGGACAGAATACCCCCTTTAATGGACAGAAAACACTAACCTTTTCTTTTTCCTTTTTCCTTCCCTCATCCCCCACCCTATTGACCCCCAGTTTCAACAAACCCCCTTTTCATTTTAACCCTTTCAAAGGATAAAGGGCCAGCTTCAATCTGCACACCCTCTTCCATCTATATATTACTCTTGTAACCATCCTGGATGTGGAATGAAAATTCATTAGCCAGAAAAACAAATGGGACCCTTGGAGAGGAGCACTGTGGGCTCATGAGCCCTTTTTTTCTAAAGCCACATTTAAAAATGCCTCTAAAAAGCATATTCTCAGGGAAAGGACTAGTGTGAAATTCCTAAAAATCAGAGGGATTCTAGAAAGAAATATATTCTATTAAATATGAAATACCAATACATCATTTAAAGCGCACATAGCCCTTTGGAGACCATGCAGCATTAAAATCAAAATTTTAAAATCCCACCTTGAGCATTTAGTCCTGAAAAAGCTGGAAGTCAGGAAACATAATCAAAAGCATTTTGAGAATTTTAAAACTCACTTTAAATAAGCCTCTTAGTTTGGTAACATTTTGCAATAATGAAATGAAACAAAATAGCAAACAATAATGTCATCTTTCTTGCTATGGGTGTTGTTGAAATTAATGTCTAGACAACAAGGATAAACAACACTAGAGTGTTTCCCTACAAGCAAATAGGGTAGCTTGAACTTGCTCTGTAGTTTGCTAGTATTCTAAGTAGTCTATAGCTGACACCGTTGGCTGGCCACAGCGGGGGTTTAAACCTACTTCCTGGCTTGTTTTCCATGTAAGGTGTTTGGAAGGTAGTGAAGGGGGGTAACACATATTAGCAGGAATAGGGGTTTCCCTTTTCAGCACTGTTGCAACTTATCTTTGAAGTTAAGCTCATTTATCATGGAGAGATTAGACCCCCAAAAGTACAGCAATGAGCCGAAGGCAGTGTTAGAAACTTCCAGTGGCTGCCAAAAATAAATAAATAAATAAATAAATAAATAAATAAATAAATAGCGAGCATTTAGTATGGCCGATAAATCTGAAAGCAAATGAGTTTTAATTACAGAGAATGGTAAAAACACATTTTTTTTTTTTTTTAATGAACCCAAACAGTACAGCTTCAGAGTCTCCCACTACCACACTATGTAGCCTTGGTTCATCTTGCAAATGTCCTTCCTGGAAGAGCAATGGTCTGAGTTTTAAAGAGGGACTCCTGAAGGGTAATTTCATTTGTAACATGATATCTTGAGAAATGATGAAAGTGAAAGACAGTAAGTCAGTCATATCATATGAGTGGATGAGAAGCAAAGAGTGTGAGACACGCATCTAGGCTTCTTCAGAAGCATATTGAAGACTGTATAACCAGGAAAACGTGTTGCCCATGTGTGTGCAGGGTCCTTGTGTTTATGTGTAGACATTTGTTTCTCTGCAGCTTCAGCTTCGAACCTGCTCCTTCAAAGAAAGAGAAGATGTTTGTACATCAGTGTCCTAGTACAAGAAAAAAAAAAATGAACTTCTTAGTTTTTAAAGAATAGAAAAAAAAAACTAATAAAATTAAAGCTTGTTTAACTCAGAGGCAATTAAAATGCACACATTTCTTTTTCTAGAACCTGCAGTTGTATTCAAAGTTAGCAGTACAATGCCTGCCTGTAGGATAATAATTTAATAGGTTTTGTGATGTGGTACTAAAAGCAAAACAAAATCCTACAGCTGTAGTCTCATTGTTTTTCACACTCAAACTGTTCCTTCCTTAAATTGCATAGTTTATACAATTTTTAAAAGAACATAGAGTAGGTTCTGCATCTTTGAAAAACCAATTTCCTACATAATAGGTAATTGCACACAATTACAGGAGTTTCAGAAACTGAAACAAGAAACAAAACAACAAGTAAGACTTTTTCCCACCCAGGTCTTCTCCCCCCCCCCCCGTCTTAAAGATTGGAAATAAATCACCATTGTATACTATGTGCTTTTGCACTCTGTGATAACGCTCCCCAGTGCTTCTGGTATCTAATCAGTTAGCATCACTTTTATATTTGATTGAGCAAATGCAAGAATAGATTTTTATAAATTTGTTACACTTTTACCTATTTTTGACAAGTGTTAGAATGGAAGGAAATGTGGTCAGGTGAGAGATCTTCTATACTGTGAGCTGTGTTTTTAATTTCTTTACTGATTTCTGCTTTCACTGAAATGAGTCTTGACAATCATTTACTCTCAAAATGAAGCAAGGACCACAAGAATAGCCAGCCACTGTGACCAGAGCAAACTGTGCTCAGAAAGAAGGGACAGTATTTCTAACTCTGTATTTCTTTGGGGCTATGTAGATTGATCTGACCTGAACCCCATAAGAGTGTAAGGTTTTGCTTTGGAAACTGAGAGTTTTATGGCTGGAAAGCTGGGCCGTTGTGGGTGTTTCTTCTTAGTATGGAGAGTTAATGGCTTCTCTCTCTCTCTCTCTCTCTCTCTCTCTATATATATATATATATATATATATATATATATATATATATATATATATTCCTAAGCAAGGCATGGCAGATTACAGATTGATAGTGTTACACACTTTCTACCTGTCTTTCCTATTTGTACAAGCATGATCTTAAACTCATCCCATTGAATGGGTAAATAAATATAGATGGCTTGGTCCCTTATCCTGCATAGGAGCTCTCAGGGTAACATGAAAATTGGTCATTTTTTCAAATACTCGTGGAAGATAGTAGGGTAGGTAGTTAGATTTCTGACCCGAGATTGGAATGGATTACTCCATATAAGGTGCATGTTTTATGCTCAATTTACAGTAATTTCTTTTCCTTCTGCAACTCTGGCCACACCATAGCATTTGAATGAAATATGTACAACATGGGGTATGTTTGTTTGCTCTTTAATCTCAGGCTTAACGATTATTGTAATTTGAATGAATCTATCATGTGAAATTCATTATTTAAGTCATGCTTTTGCTTTGGAAAGCCAGAATGCAGTGTGGATACTGGAAATTTCATATTCATCTGGGTTTTGTGTGTGTGTGTGGGGGGGGATAAAGGTAAAGAAACTGCGTATAAGTGTGCTCCTACTGCGTATAAGTGTGCTCCTGAGTGTCATGGTCAGAGTTTGAGGTCCTCCTTGACAAATAAATTGATTCAAGAACAAAATTGAAGGCAGAGCAGGTAGGAAAGAATCATGATGATGTCAGCAGTTCTAATATAGGAAGCTTCCAGTATCAAAACGCAAGAAAAAAAATGAGTGTGATTCCTCCCATTTTGCTGATATGAATGGCCTCTCAGACTCCCAGGCGAGGGCTGACACAGAGCAGAGAAGCAGCACTGGAAGGAGGCAGGAAGGAAAAAGAAAACTACCTTGCATTTGGAAAATACAGGTAACTACCACAAATAAATTATTTCAAAAAACTCACAGTTGTGATAGAAAAAGCCTATAATCACAAATTGGGAGGTTGAGGGAGGAGGGTCAGAGTTCAAGAAGAGCCTGGAATATAGAATTGGCTGCTATCTAAAATGATCACAGAAGGCCCCTGAACCTCACGTCTCTCAACTTCAGTAGGCTACTATTAATAAGTGATATTCTGCCACTTATATGAAAACTCCTGTACTGCCCTATGAACTCTATGCAAAGCCTTGTTCATGACTTGAGAATTTTCCCACAATGATTTGGTGCATAAAATGTCTAAATTCTATATGCTGGGAGGTTTTGAATCATATCTCTTCAATTCCTTTAAAACCATCCTTTAAAAAAAGAACTTTTAAAGTTTTTATAAAGAATTTTGTTACAATTTTATTTATTCATTTTATGACTCAGGATCACTTATGTTTCAAAAACCTACTACATTTTTATTCTTTATGTACATGTGTGTGGTCACACACATCACAACACCCTATCAAACTTTCACTCTTTATTTTATGTGCATATGTACGGCCACGCTTGTCATGGCACCCACGTGAATGCCAGAGGACAACTTGTTACAATAGGTTTTCTCTCTCATGTGGGTCCCTAGAATTGAAATCTGGTCCTTAGGTGGGGCATGGCCTCTCTCCAGCCTGAACCAGTATGGGATGGTGGAACTGAATGCATAGAGCAAGCAAACATTTTCACGCCAATAAAAGGTATCTGAGTAAATAGTGATCAAAAAAATAAAAATAATTTAGACTCAAATTCCTAATAATTCCTAGGTGCTGTTGTAACATACCTTCCCAAGGCTCTGATTCTGTACGTAGACACATACACTACAAACATGCCATCACACTACAGAATCCAGAACAATATGCCTGATATAACCTTGATTCAGAATGAATACAATTGTGTAGTATTTTACCATACACAGAAGTTGATTGTTCTTACAGAAACAGGAGAGTTTAATTACAGAAAACAGATTCTTAGTATTTTTCTACCCTTATTCTTCATCATATAAATATCAAAATTAGTATAAATTTGTATTATATTTTATGAGACTATAGAATATTTAAAATCATCATTAAAAATGTTGACTTGAATTTAATGATTATGTAAAAAAAAAAAAAAGTAGTAAATAAACCTTTACTTGAAACTGGGACACAACTTCTAACAATTTTTGACATTTTCCTAAACATACTTGTCCCATTTTGTAGTATGTTAGGAGTGTTCTCTCTTTTAGTAAATATAAAACTGAAGAATTAATCACTTCTAAACAGCTTCAAAATGCTGTACATCATGCAATATAACTGTTCAGTCAAAATTTAACTATCTTAAAGGGTTTTTTTGCAATCATATTATTTTTTAATTTATTATTATTTTCTTTAATTACATTTCAAATGCTATCCCAAAAGTTCCCTATAACCCCCCTGCCCCTGCTCCGTTGTACATCGTGGTGCGGAGCCTAGTGCGCACCACGATGTACAACGTCCACAAGCAGATTCATTTTATGACTCAGGATCACTTATGTTTCAAAAACCTACTACATTTTTATTCTTTATGTACATGTGTGTGGTCACACACATCACAACTGCTTGTGGACGTTGTACATCGTGGTGCGGAGCCTAGTGCGCACCACGATGTACAACGTCCACAAGCAGCTTACTGGCATGTGCATTAGTATCTGGGTTTGGTGGCTGATGATGGGATGGATTCCCGGATGGGGTAGTCTCTGGATAGTCCATCATTTCATCTTAGCTCTAAATTTTGTCTTTGTACCTATATCCTTTCATGAGTATTTTGTTCCTTATTCTAAGGAGGAATGAAGTATCCACATGATGGTCATCCTTCTTGGTTTTCTTGTGTTTTGCATAATGTATCTTGGGTATTCTAAGTTTCTGGGCTAATATCTGCTTATCAGTGAGTGCATATCTAGTGACTTCTTTTGTGATTGCGTTACCTCACTAAGGATGATATCCTCCAGATACATCCATTTGCCCAAGAATTTCATAAATTCATTGTTTTTAATAGCTGAGTAGTAATCCATTGTGTAAATGTACCACAGTTTCTGTATCCATTCCTCTATTGAGGGACATCTGGGTTCTTTGCAGCTTCTGGCTATTATAAATAAGGCTGCTATGAACACAGTGGAGCATGTGTCCTTATTACCAATTGGAAGATCTTCTGGGTATATGCCCAGAAGAGGTATTGCTGGGTCCTCTGGCAGTACTATGTCCAATTTTCTGAGGAACCGCCAGACTGATTTCCCAAGGGGTTGTACAAGCTTGCAATCCCCCTAGCAATGGAGGAGTGTTCCTCTTTCTCCACAACCAAGCCAGCATCTGCTGTCACCTGAATTTTTAATCTTAGCCATTCTGACTGGTGTGAGATGGAATCTCAGGGTTGGTTCGATTTGCATTTCCCTGATGACTAAGGATGTTGAACATTTTTTCAGGTGTTTCTCAGCCATTCTATATTCCTCAGTTGAGAATTCTTTGTTTAGCTCTGTACCCCATTTTTTAATGGGGTTATTTGAATTTCTGGAGTCCAGCTTCTTGAGCTCTTTGTATATATTGGATATTAGTCCTCTATCAGATTTAGGAATGGTAAAAATCCTTTCCCAATCTGTTGGTGGCCTTTTTGTCTTGTTGATAGTGTCTTTTGCCTTATAGAAGCATTGCAATTTTATGAGGTCCCATTTGTCAATTCTTGATTTTACAGCACAAGCCTTTGGTGTTCTGTTGAGAAATTTTTTCCCTGTTCCCATAGCTTCGAGGCTTTTCCGCACTTTCTCCTCTATCAATTTCGGTGTCTCTGGTTTTACGTGGAGGTCTTTGATCCACTTAGGCTTGAGCTTTGTACAAGGAGATAAGAATGGATCAATTCTCATTCTTCTACATGATAGCTGCCAGCACCATTTGTGGAAAATGCTGTCTTTTTTCCACTGCATGGTTTTAGCTCCCTTGTCAAGTGACCATAGGTGTGTGGATTCATTTCTGGATCTTCAATTCTATTCCATTGATCTACATGCCTGTCGCTGTACCAGTACCATGCAGTTTTTATCACAATTGCTCTGTAGTACAGCTTAAGGTCAGGCATGGTGATTCCACCAGAGGTTCTTTTATTGTTGAGAATGGTTTTTGCTATCCTAGGTTTTTTATTATTCCAGATGAATTTGCAAATTGCCCTTTCTAACTCTGTGAAGAATTGGGTTGGAATTTTGATGGGGATTGCATTGAATCTGTAGATTGCTTTTGGCAGGATGGACATTTTGACTATGTTAGTCCTGCCAATCCATGAGCATGGGAGATCTTTTCATCTTCTGAGATCTTCTTCATTTTCTTTCTTTAGGGATTTGAAGTTCTTATCGTACAGATCTTTCACTTCCTTAGTTAGAGTCACACCAAGGTATATTAATTATTTGTGACTATTGTGAAGGGTGTTGTTTCCCTAATTTCTTTCTCGTCCCGTCTGTCCTTCGTGTAGAGGAAGGCCACTGATTTGTTTGAGTTAATTTTATATCCAGCTACTGCAGTGAAGCTGTTTATCAGGTTTAGGAGTTCTCTGGTGGACTTTTGAGGGTCACTTATGTATACCATCATATCATCTGCAAATAATGATATTTTGACTTCCTCCTTAACAATTCGTATCCCCTTGATCTCAAATTGGTAAGGAAGAGCTTAAAGGTATTTTTAAAGCTTATGTATATTTGTGTCTATTTCCATCTCTATGTCAGTGTCTGTTTAGGGAAGGAATGCAGGTGATTATGGATGCCAATGGTATTAGATGACCCTGGATTTGGAGTTAGAAGTAGTTGTAAAAGTATAAATAAGTTACATTCTTTGATTTTGCATGTGTCCTTGCAACTTTTTCATTTTCAATATCATCGTCTTCCTCCTCCTCCCAATTGTATGTTTGGGTGTTTTGCCTGCCTGCATGTCTGTGTACAACTTTGTCCATGGTGGACACAGGGACTAGAAGAAAGCATACGGTTCTCTGGAACTGGAGTTACAAATGTTTGTAAACGTCCATGTGGATGCTGGATGTCAGACCTAGGTCCAAGTAAACATTGTTCTTGACCACTGAGCCATCACTATAGTTCATGCAAACTGCTTCTAGTTTAATACTTCCACACAATATTACACCTCATCCTAAACACACACACACGCACACACACACACACACACACACACACACACACACACACACAAACACTCACATCCACACCACTACCACCTACCACCACCATCATAAAATTTGTATCTATTGAGCATGGTAATGTTATTAATATATATTCTTATATGCCATGCAATATTTTACATAACAAGAGAACTTATCAATGTATGTTGAAATGTTAAGTATCAGAAGGAAATTAGCAAATTAGCAAATTAGGATAATGCTTGTAAATTAGCCAAGGTTTTGCTTTGTAAATGAAGTTTATACAGGCACAACAGGCAATCAGTGCATTGTTTGTGGTTGGTCTTGTACTACAGTAGCAGATGATCTTTGAGACAGTGATCCTAAGGCATGCATTTATTAACTGGATCATTACATAAAATGACTCCTGACTAAGAGGGTGACTTCTATTCTCCATTTGTGAACTTGAACTCACACTCTGGGAGTTCTGAACACTTGCCACCTTGCCACTCACAGAATGGATGTAACTATATTGATAGCACCATGATCAGCAGTAAGGTCTTAAAGGATCCCTGATGAGACTCCCTTTGGGTTGGTTGGTTTTGCTTGCTTATTTTGAGAGCATATCTCATTATGTACTTTAAGATGGTCTTAAATGTACTATAAGGTCTATGCTAACCTTCAACTTGAGAACCTCCTGCTTAAATAAATATAGAAGTATAGGCATATACCACTGTATCAGCTGTTCCATAGACTCAAGTGAAAGGGAAGGTGTGGTTACTACATGCTTCTCAGCCTACTTGAGCATTGTACACCCTGATCTCTCACTCTTTTCAGACAGGAACAATCTAATTGTCTTGAATTTAATTCCATGTATTGATGTTTGTAGGGACAGATGTCAACATATAAATTATTGTAGGAGTGAATAACAGATATTTCTTTTTGACCTCTCAGTTCAAATATAGAAAATTCTGGGAAATACAATAAATTTCAGGTTGGAGAACAGAAATGAAGGAATTAAGCCTTCATAAATGTTAAATGTTAGTAAGAGTTAAAGTATATGTCATCTTACTAAAATCTTTTTCTTCCTCCAAATTATACTTATTGTTCTTAAGTTCCTTCAAAGTGATATAACAAAATCCTCAAACAAAGTTAAACCACATACTATGTTTGTTATTCTAGACAGTAGATTGTGGTTGATGTATCACAGGTAAAGCTTCCTTGCTGGAAACAGATGGGTTTATAGTAAATGGATTAAAGTCAATCATTAAAACTAATACCATTGCTCTCATAAAATATTGAACTATAATACATTATTGTGAACTCATCAAAGAAAGACTCAGGTTAAGAAAAAAAATGAAGGCTGCTACTAACATTCAACATATTTGCAGAAAGGATTGCAATTAAAGCACATTCATTGTGGTGTGTGAATGAAACTGCTTGAGTATAGGATTCATACTCTCTAATTCATCTTCAGTACTGGCTATAACCCTTAGATCATGTAACCATCACTCAGTATATAACTCTCCTATTCCTCAGTTAGAGGCATTAAGAGTAGTGAGAGTCAGTTCCGGTCAGGTCGGGGCCACTCATGACATCTCTCTTCTGAACCCCAGTGGAGGCAGCTGAACTCTCCCTAGGAATCTCCACACCACAGATCCTCGGGATCACGGTCCTTGGGATCACAGAGGAGATAGCTGAGTGCTCTGGAGGACTCTCCACACCACAGGTCCCTGAGATCATGTGTCCTCTGGATCATGCAGGGAGAGTAGGCCTATAGGGAGGGCTCTGACCCCAGGACTCAGAAGGAGGATCAGAGCTCCAGACTTCTGGACACCTGCCTTGCAAGAGGAGAGCTTGCCTGCAGAGAGTGCTCTGAACAAGGGGACACAGGGGAAAGTTGGATTCCCAGGAGTGCTGACAGGGGCTAACAGAATCACAGGAGGATCAAACTCCAGAGACAGCTTGAAAATTAACACCAGAGATTTCCAGATGGCAAAAGGCAAACATAAGAATCTTACTAACAGAAACTGAAAACATGGGGCACCATCAGAACCTAGTATGCCTACTACAGCGAATCCTGGATACCCCAACACACCCAAAAAGCAAGATGTGGATTTAAAAATTATATCTCATGATGGTGGTAGAAGATTTGAAGAAGGACATTAATAACTCACTCAAAGAAATGCAGGAGAACAATGCTAAACAAGAAGAAGCCCTTAATGAGGAAGCACAAAAATCCCTCAAGGAATTACAGGAGACCACTGCAAAACAAGAAGAAGTCCTTAAAGAACTACAGGCAAACACTNCTAAACAGGTAGAAGAAACACGAAAATCCTTAAAGAATTACAGGATAACACTGCTAAACAGCTACAAGAAACACAAAACTCCCATAAAGAATTACAGGAAAACACTGCTTAAACAGCTAGAAGAAACACAAAAATTCCTTAAAGAATTATAGGAAAACATAACCAAATGGATGGAATTAAACAAAACCATTAATGATCTGCAAAAGGAAGGAGAAACAATTAAGAAAACCCAAAGGGAGACAACTCTGGAGATAGAAACCCTAGGAAAGAAATCAGGAACCATAGATGCAAGCATCAGCAACAGAATACAAGTGATGGAAGAGAGAATCTCATTTACAGAAGATTCCATAAGGAACATGGACACAAAAATCAAAGAAAATGCAAAAAGCAAAAAGATCCTAACTCAAGACATCGAGGAAATCCAGGACACAATGAGAAGACCAAAC
>NC_034594.1:1662533-1664569 GCF_900095145.1 Mus pahari | reverse complement strand
ACATAATAATCAGAACAACAAATGCACTAAATAAAGACAGAATATTAAAANCAGTNAGAGAAAAAGATCAAGTAACATATAAAGGAAGGCCTATTAGAATTACACCAGACTTCTTACCAGAGACTATGAAAGCCAAAAGATCCTGGACAGATGTTATACAGACCCTAAGAGAACACAAATGCCAGCCCAGGCTACTATAGCCAGCTAAACTCTCAATTACCATNGATGGAAAAACCAAGGTATTCCATGACAAAACCAAATTCACACAATATCTTTCCATGATTCCAGCACTTTAAAGGATAATAAAGGAAAATACCAACACTAAGAACCTACACCCTAGATAAAGGAAGAAGGTAATCCCTCAACAAAACCAAAAGAAGACAGCCACAAGAACAGAATCACAACTCTAACAATAAAAATGACAGGAACCAAAAATTTCCTTTCTTTGATTTCTCTTAACATCAATGGACTCAATTCCCCCAATAAAAAGACATAGTCTAACAGACTGGCTACACAAACAGGACTCTATATTTTGCTGCTTACAGGAAGCCCTCACCTCAAGAACAAAGACAGACACTACCTTGGAGTAAAAGGCTGGAAAAAAATTTTCCAAGGAAATGGTACAAAGAAACAAGCTGGAGTAGCCATTCTAATATCAAGTAAAATTTTCTTCCAACACAATTTTATTAAAAAAGACAAGGAGGGGCACTTCATACACATCAAAGGCAAAATCTACCAAGATGAACTCTCAATCCTAAATATCTATGCTCCAAATGCAAGGGCAGCTACATTCATTAAAGAAACTTTAGTAAAACTCAAAGCACACATTGCACCTCACACAATAATAGTGGGAGACTTCAACACCTGATTCTCGCCAATGAACAGATCCTGGAAACAGAAACTAAACAGAGACACATGAACACTAACAGAAGTTATGAAACAAATGGAGTTAATAGATATCTACAAAACATTTTATCCTAAAACAAAAGGATATACATTCTTCTCAGCACCCGTGGAGCCTCCTGCAAAATTGAACATATAATTGGTCACAAAACAGGTCTTGACAGATACAAAAGTATTGAAATTATTCGATGCATCCTATCAGATCACCACAGACTGAGGCTGATCTTCAGTAACAGCATAAATAATAGAAAGACAACATTCACATGGAAACTGAATAACACTCAACTCAATGATACCTTGGTCAAGGAAGAAATAAATAAATTAAACACTTTTTAGAGTTTAATGACAATGAATCAACAGCATACCCAAACTTGTGGGACACAATGAAAGCAGTCCTAAGAGGATAACTCATAGCTCTGAGTGCTGTCAAAAAGAAATTAGAGAGAGAATACACTAGCAGTCTGACAGTACACCTAAAAGCTCTAGAATGAAAGGAAGCAAATTCACCCAAGGGGAGTAGATGTCAAGAAATAGTCAAACTTATGGTTGAAATCAACCAAGTGGAAACAAAAAGAAATATTCAAGGAATCCAAAAAACCAGGAGCTGGTTCTTTGTGAAAATCAACAAAATAGATAGACAATTACGGAGACTAACTACAGGGCACCAGGACAGTATCCTAATTAACAAAAATCAGAAATGAAAAAGGAGACATAACAACAGGTCCTGAGGAAATCCAAAACATCATCATATCCTACTATAATGAGCTATACTCAACAAATCTGGAAAACCTGGATAAAATGGACAACATCCTAGACAGATTCCAGGTACTAAATTTAAATCAGGATCAGAATTACAATCTTAACAGTCCCATTTCCCCTAAGGAAATAGAAGCAATCATTAATAGTCTCCCAACCAAAGAAAGCCCAGGACCAGATGGGTTTAGTGAAGAGTTCTATCAGACCTTCAAAGAAGACCTAATTCCAACTCTCCTCAAACTGTTCCACAAAATAGAAACAGAAGGTACTCTACCCAGTTCATTCTATGAAGCCACAATTACTCTGATACCTAAACCACACAAAGATCCAACAAAGAAAGAGAACTTCAGACCATTATGAATATCAATGAATATCCT
>NC_034594.1:1654061-1662522 GCF_900095145.1 Mus pahari | reverse complement strand
AAAAAAAAAAAAAAAAAAAAAAAAAAAAAAAAAAAAAAAAAAAAAAAAAAAAAAAAAGAAGGGTTGGATAGGTCAAACTTAGACATTATACAGATATGGTCATTTGTTTGGGTGGGCTCCCGAGTGTTCATACTCTAGACCTTAGCAAAACATTCTGTTTTCAGAATCAACATTTATTGTCAACTGAGGATATCAAACCTTATAAAGCTGCTATTCATACTAAATCAACATGTGTCTTAGTTTTAAAGAACTATACTGTTCTTGACATGACACTAGCACCATTGTCTATGCTGGTGCTTCAAGGAAAATTACTTCAGTTCAGAAAAGAATTGCCGTCCAACACATTGGAACATGGTGAAACAGAGAGGACTCAAATCCCTTCTGTTTCTTATTATAGGTATAACAAAAGCATAGAAAATCATCTCTAGAGTTACTGGAAAAGCAAGCAATGTTTTGTGTTGAGATTTGGAGGTTTAAAATGTTAAATATAAGACAAAGACTCTAAGAAACATTTTTCAGTGTACAATATTTATTGCTAATTAGATTCATTCATGAGGGATCCTTGGATGATCAAGTGATATATATTTCTACCTTTTGTAATGAAATTTTACCATGTCCTCACTTTTTAAAGAAATTGCAGTTTAGTTGCCCAAAATGGGTTTAATGGAGACCAGAATCTTTGGGGGACCATTAAAGTTTATCTTAAGATAAACTACCTCGGTCATGTTCAACCACTGGGGTCATGCTATCAACAACAATGACAAACAAATAAACAACAAACTGGCAAAGAATTTGATATTTATGTACACTTTACAGCCATGATGCTCAGTTCTTGCTGATGATGTATTGTAAGTCATAAATTATAGGTGAAATTCTTAGGTGGTTATTTTCTGATTTTATATTTCAATTCTACCATTTTGCATATGATATTGGAGAGTCATTTGAAATATGGAAAGCTCAGAATTATCTAAAATAGACATAATGACACACATTTTTATCACTGTGCTAATAGTCAAATTATCCATGAATATTGGCTATTACCCCTTGCAATGTGATGAATTATAACCCTCAAAACAGTGACTTAACCACATTATTCATTGTATCATTTTCTTAGGTCAGAAATCTGGGACTATCTATGCTGTGTTCCCACTCAGAACTTCCCGTGATGGTTTGACTGAGGTATTAGTGAACAATGGACAACTGAAGCTTCAATGGAAGTCTTTCTTTGAAATGTATTCATGAAACTTTTGGGCAATTGTTGGAAAGATGGCTTAGTTACATAATATCTATCTTTTAGTCAAAAAAAAAGAATCACCCTTAACTTTTAGCATTCAAGCCTCTCTATAGTATTTATTACTACATTGCATGTCAGTGACTAAAAAGGAATATATATATATATATCCATAAATATATGTATACATATACATATATCCATACATATATATCCATAAATATATGTGTATATATATATATATATGCTTCCCTCTCATATGTATATATGTGTATCTCATATATGTATATATGAGAGGGAAGCATATATATACACAAATACATATAAACATACATATATGTATATATGATATAGAGAGCAAGTGAGAGAGAGAGAGAGAGAGGCAGACAGACAGACAGACAGACAGACAGACAGACAGACAGACAGAGAGATCATAGATATCAAGGTCTTTTCTAACCTACCTTTATAAAAGTTGTTCCATTCATTTTAACATATTGTATTTGTTGAAAGTAGATCACTAAGTCAAACCTTCTCTTTAGGGATTAAGAATTAAACATGGACATTTGTAGCAGGAGGTGGAGAACACTGCAAGCCATTGTTTCATACTCCATGTCAAGTAGTTAACAGAATAGATAGCTCAGAATAAATGTTCCATATGTTTCTACAAGCTAGTATATGTCTCAATTTCTCCATAATGATACATGACACACGAGAAGAGAGGTATGAGGTCAGGCTGGAAACAGTTATGAGGTTGCATGTGGCATTTCCATTCCTCAAACTATTTGAATCTGATATGTTCGACATATTCTATGCAAATATAAGATAATCATGATGGAAGAAATTAATCTTAATTTAGTGGTAAAGAACAGTATAAATTCAAACGTTGTTGTCTTTCATCATTGCTTCAATTCTGTTGTACATGCATGGGCTAAAATCAGAAAAGAGAATTCTGGACATTCTATGTGCTTCTAAAGTCCATCCTTATGCCTGCTTCAAGCAAAAATGTGATATTTATAAAATAGCTGCTTTAAGAGTAATGGTTACCCTGCATCCCTATATGCCTTGTCTGGATCTGTTTCCTAAGCTGTATTGGCCTTATGCCAGACCCTCAAACTTAGCAATGTCACAACTATTGTTCTGGCACATGGCTGCCAAAATGTTTAGGAGTCTGATTCTTTTCTTCTTTTCTTTCTTTCTTTCTTTCTTTCTTTCTTTCTTTCTTTCTTTCTTTCTTTCTTTCTTTCTTTCTTTCTTTCTTTCTTTCTTTCTTTCTTTCTGTCTATTTACATTCCAAATGCTGCCCACAACCCCCTTTACAGAGTCCATCTTCCATCCCTTCCCCTTCTCCTCTGAGAGGGTGGGGCCTCTCTGGGTCTCCCCCTATTCTGGTGCATGAAGTTTCTGCCAGATTAGGCTCAACCTTGCCTACTGAGTCCAGACAAGGCAGTCATGGACACTGAGCTGCATTCATCACCTATGTGTCAGGGACCTCTGTCTAGACAATGAATATTCTTTGGTTGGTGGTTCAGTCTCTGAAAGCTCCCAGGGATCCAGGTTAGTTGATTCTGTTGATCTTTCTGTGGGGTTCCCATCCTCTTCAGGGCTTTAATTCTTCCCCCAACTCTTCCATAAGGGTCCCTGTCTTCCATCCAATGTTCGACTGTGGGTGTCTGCATGTGTTTCAGTTAGGAGCTGGGTAAAGTCTCTCAGAGGACAGTTATGCTAACCTTCTGTCTGCAAGCATAACAGAGTACCATTACTAATGTCATTGGTGCTGCTCATGTGATGAGCCGAGTCAGTTATTGCTTTGTTTTTCCTCCAGTCTCTGCTCCTCCTCTGCATTTCTTTTAGTCAGGAAAAGTTTGGGGTCTAAAGTTTTGTGGGTGAGTTGGTGTCCTTAACCCTCCACTGGGGGGTGGGGGGTCCTGGCTGGCAACAGGAGATGGCCTTTTCAGGATCCATGCACCCACATCTTAGCCATCTTGTCTAAGGTCACCTGCATTGACTCCTGGGAGCCTCCCTCATCCCAGATCTCTGAGACTTCCTAGAGATCCCCCTCCACTCCCTCACCCCACCAGCAGTAGCTGGAGATTTCCATTCATTCTCCTGGCTCTCTGAGCCTCCTTCCTGTCTCATCTCACACCTGATCCTGCCCCATCTTCCCCTCCCACATCCCCTCTCCCACACAGTTTCCTCCCTACCTCTGTATTCCATGACTCTCTTTTTTCCCCTCCTAAGTGTAATTCAAGCAGCCTAGGGCTTTTTTTCTTGGTTAATTTTTTGAGTCTGTGGGAGGACCACAAGTTAGGGGTCTGTTATTTAACAATGGCCAATGGCTTCCTGCAGCAGTACATCTGGGATCTCGATCTCTAATTCTCTCCTCTTCCCTCTTTCTCTTTGCTTTCATCATACCTCTCTTACTCTGGTTGTCTGATTGCACTCCCAAGGGAAACTTTCCATCACAAGAGATATTTTCACTCCATTTTGTCATTGCATCTATTGTATTCAACCATTTTGCCACAAAATGTCAGCGTCTTAAACCAATCCCACTCTTGGGTTTCTTGTTCTCTCAGTTTATTTCTTATGCTGGCTAAATGTCTTCCTTTACTACTACACCAAAAAAACAAAAACAAAACCCTAATGTGACCCTGGTAGTTTCTCCCTTGTTAACCTAAGTAATACTATTGATTTTATTTATGAGTACAGACTTTCTAGTGATATGATCCTGTTTAACTTCCAGGCAATATTTTGTAGTGTGATAAATGTAGGCAAGTTTAAAATTTCACTTAGGCTTAGGTTTCTTCATAGAAAGAAACCAAAAGATAGAAAGGGGGCAGAGCATAACTCAATGCTGGTTCTACGAATCTTCCTTCCCTTGAAATTTCTAAACCATTTGATATGCTTTGCTGGTCTCCCCTGATGTGGAATGTCCTGGGAGTACAAATATACCAATCCTGCCTTTTCTGTACTAACATCAGCATGACATCTTTTTTATGTGAGGTATTCAGTGAAGATGTTGGACAGGAAGGGAGTTGGTGTTTAAAATACTTGGTTACATGTTCATTTGGATGCGTGGATTATAAATGTAAACTTTAAGAGTTATTTACTTTTTGATATTGGTACATCCTCTTTTCCAGCCTAAAAAAGTATCTAAGAACCTTACTTATTTTGAAATATTTCCTTATTTGGTAGCTGATGATCTGTGAGAGAAGGAGGTATCAAAAACCAGCATGGCACCAGAGAGTGTATCATTTCTTTCCATTGTCATAATTGTCATTAATTTCAGGATTCTATGTCATAAAATAAAATAAAAAGTGAGAAGAACCTTAAAGATAGCACTTTGGATCCATAAAATGAGATTAGAGTAGTTTTCCCATTCTATTAAGAAATGACACAAGTAAACTAGGAAAAATGTGACCAAATAAAAAAAAAAAGATATTATCTCATATCAAAACAACATCTTTGTAGATAGACAGAAAATACTCCAGCAAACAAACAAGATAACACATTTCGATAACTTACATTGATGGATTCCTTGCAGCCATAGTTTTAAAAAGCTAATATTTGATCATTTTAAATTTCAAATGTTCTGACATGACTCCACATCTTTGGAGCCGGCTGCAAACTAATGAATCTGGAAATGATCAATTTATACTTCTTTCCTTAGTAAATTCTTATCAGAGCTTGCCAGAAGCAATGTATTTACCCTCCTGCTTGTCCAGAAAGTCTGTAGCATTTTCTCCTGTGTGACCTACATTCTCTGATCTGAGTGTCTATATTCAGCTTCCAATTATGTAGAACATCTCCTTGTACATGCTGGGTAGCTCTTATTAGCAACTTAGAAAACACACATGACTGAGAGATGATAGGTTATATTCTCCAAAGGATACTTGAAGGAAAGATATGATTTATGGTGTGTTTTAAATTTAATACTGCTAAGGTCTGATGTTTGTGTGCCCTCAAAATTCATGTGCTGCAATTCTAACCTTCAAGGTGACAATATCAAGAAGTGGGGAGTGTATGTTGCTTTCACAATAATACCTGGCAGAGACAAAAGAGGAAAGGTTGATTTTACTCGTGGTCTCAGAAGTTCATAATTTTCTGGGTCGAAAATTATGCATCAAGGGTGAGCGGTACAACCATTTGCATCATGGTTGCCTAAGCAACACACAGGAAGTACAATAGATATCAGGAATCAGTTATCATCTTCAAAGGCCCACCTCCAGTGAGTTGTTTCTGTTACTCGGGGTATCCATTGTACAGGAATCTCACATCCTCCCAAAATAGGGTCACCAGGCTGTTGGAGGACAGTTAAGATTCAACTTAGCAGGGAAATTACAGAGACCATTAGAGAATAGAAAAGGAATCTTCATAAATAGTATTTAATATTCTTACGAAAGAGGCACAAAAGACATCCTTCCCCCTTTTGATTCTCTGAGTACATAGCAGGAAAGTAAATGCAGGAACCAGGACATGAGCCCTCGGTAGATTCAAAACTTGTCCAGCCCCCAGAACTGGGGGCAGGGGCATGGGGAAGAGGAGGAAAGAAATTGTAGTTTAGAAGCCATCTAGTTTACAGCATTTTGTTACTTAAGTTCAACCTAATGCAAGTACTTTTACATATGGCAAACCATTATTATTTTGAATATTTCTTTCATGATTTCTTGCAGAACTGCAAACTGTTTCAAACTTTCAGACTTAATAGAAGAGTGAGATACTCAGAGGGTGTTCATATTAAGTTTTGTGTGCTCCATTTAGGTGGACTGTCACTTCTAGAAGGGACCACACCATCTACATGACAGTGCTTTCTTCTAAGAACATCACATACTTAGACATATCATGAAGCCCAGACCCTCTCATACTGTCAAAGACACTGGAACACACTGAATCTTCTCTGTTATCTGTAGCATGTCTTGCTAAAAGGAGACAAAATGCTCTTCTGTGAAGTTTGATTACACAAATTCCTTTTAGTTGTTCTTATTTTTCCTGTTTCCTCCTTCAGAACTCAAGCTTCGAAAGATTTAAATGTTACTTTTAACAAACAAACAAACAAGATTGAAAGACAATAATTTTATATTCAAATGATAAGAGCTCTCTGTTACTTGGTCAAGGTGTCTTGATCAATTATTCTTTTCTTAGTCTCTCAGGCACCCCTGCAAATAACTATTTTGTTGGCTAGCCCTTTGGTATGCATCTTTTCTTAGGGAAACATGAAAACACATCTACTTACCTCAAGGAACCTAAGGTAGATCAAAGTAATGATTCTACCAAAGTCTAACTTGGAGAACCAATGACTTTGTTGTGGTTACTGACAGAATATGGCTGAGGGCTTACTTCTAGGAATAAACACAGCTGTGTTGTTCAAATCCTGCCACAGCCTGGGTGATGAACCACAGAAGCTGTATCCCTGGGCTCCCTACAAGTTATAAAAGGAGCTGGACCTCCTTGAGAGTCTCCCAGTTATCCATACTGTTGTGGGAAGAACAGTTTTAATCTTGTAAATTTCTGGAATTTCTTGATACTTGTGAGTTATTTATTCCTTGAGCTTTATTAAGTTTTGTTCCCCCTGAGTCTTAAAAATTTCTTCTTTCAAGATGAACTATTTCATTTCATAGGACATTGTTATACTACATCATGCTACATAGAGATATAATGATTTTTTAAAAGTAGTATTATCAAATGTGGATTGTTTTATTCCTGTTTCCATAATCTGAATAGAAATGTTCAGCCTTGATACTGGTTAGTGTGAATAAAATACCTGCAACTGAATATTTCAGCCATTAAGCTTCCAGAGCCTTTGGATATCATTTCTTGAAAAACTCGGGAGGGCATAGTTGGATCCCGAAACCTAATAGGATTAAGTCACTATCTTGCATCCATAGGTACATTTTATCTATTCTAGAACATTCGTTTTTATTTTATCAAATGATCTGGCAGTGTGTACACAGACTTATGGCCTCACATGTATTTACATGTGTGTTTGACTAAAACTAATTTCATAGAGCAACACCCACCTGACTTACAAATAATATGAGTTTTCCTGTCCTGCACTTCATTTCTGTCTTTCTTCTTTTAACACTTCCTATCAGTACCTTTTGATGACTCGTAACTGCTGATATAATAGCACTACCCAGGAAGGGTCAAGAGAATTTTAATTACCTCACAGCAAATTAATTCTATCTGAGAATTCTGGAAAACTAATAGTGTCCTTCAGAAAGCAGATAAGGTCACTCTAGGAAGAACTATGGACACATTTTTAAATACTTGAACATTTCAGCCTAGGGGAACAGTGGATTTTTTTTTCAAGGAGCAAAACATTTAGCAAAATCTTATTGAAGGAGAGAGTACAGGGATGGGATGAGCCAGTGGACACTGAGATTGCAGGAAAGGCAAAGCCCCAAGCCAGCCGCTTACAAGTGGTCCGCTGTACTTTTAAGCATTTAAAGCACAAGAGTAGAGGCTGGTAGCTGAGGAAATGGCTCCATTTGTGAGTTCCTTGATGCATAAGCATGAGGACCTGAGTCTGACCTTCAGTGTGTGCTTAAAAACACAGAAGCAGGGCATGCCAACGAGAACCTCTACTTTCAGCAGTGGGAACACGGAAATAAGAGTAGACTTGGAGAGTGTTAGTCAACTAGTCTAAGTGAAGTGAGAGACTCTGGGAGAGGGAGAGGGAGAGGAAGAGGGAGGGGGAGGGGGAGAGGGAGGGGGAGAGGGAGGGGGAGCAATCAACCAAGATGCCTGATGTTGACCTTTCCCTGTGGGCATATAACATGTGTGCATATAGACAAACACACATGAGCAAGGAGGCCTTCATTACACCTGACAAGGCAGCAAAACATTTTTTTTTAATTATTATTTTTATGTCTCTTGTGGATTGGTTAGGGAAAGAATAGAGAGAAGAGAGTGAGTTAAATCCATTTCATAGATTACAATTCATGAGTTTCTGAGACTTTAATTTTTTATCTTTGTGTTTATTTCAAATGTAAGAAGCAAATCCAGTATCAGAGTCTCAATCATTCTGAAGTTTTCATTATATACTTCTCTCCTTTCCAGGAGCCTGAATCAAGATTTAGTAAAATAAGTGTATCAGGCTGCAGGTTCTTGTCATTGGCCTCCTGAATATCTCGGGGACATGAAAATGACCTATGTTGGTTTTCTTCTTTAAAAGTGGGCAGGAAATGGGAGTTCTACTTTGGAGATCGTTGGACCTCATGTCTGCCATTCCTG
>NC_034594.1:1652976-1653895 GCF_900095145.1 Mus pahari | reverse complement strand
TGTGTGTGTGTGTGATTGTATGTGTTTGTGTGATTTTGTGTGTGTGTGTGTGTGTGTGTGTGTGTGTGTGTGTGTAGGTCCCCATTTTTCCTAATACTGTCCTTTGGAATGTTCTTCTGCAGCACTCTATAGACACTGCATTTGTCCTTCTAGTTGTCCTTCTGGAGAACTAAAATGTAGACTTCTCAGTCCTAGATTATCAAACAGGAAGTTATTATTCTGTATACATGCACAAGTATAAAACACAGGAAACTTGTTTAACCAGTACACATATGTCCATTAAATGAAAATGAAAATATACAGGTCTACAAAAATCCCACTTGTGTTTCCATTAAGCCTATTAAAACTGTTGATAGTTCTTGGCACAGGATAAGATGTTACTGTTGAGGAAATGACCTTATAAACCCCATTTTATGATGTGTTACTTTTTTTAAAAGATAAAGGCAAATGAATGTGATTGCTCTTTTTTCTTTCTTTCTTTTTAAGGTTCTGATACTTGGTAAGACTCAGCTACACATTACAGTACAGCACAGCACACACAGCACACACAGCACAGCACAGCACAGCACACACAGCACACACAGCACAGCACAGAACAACACAGCACAGCATAGCACAACATAGCACAGCACAGGACAGCACACAGCACAACACAGCACAGCACACACAGCACAGCACACACAGCACAGCACACACAGCACAGCACATACAGCACAGAACAGCACTGCACACACAGTACAGCACAGCACAGCACACACAGCGCAGCACAGCACGCACAACACACACAGCACAGCACAGCACACACAGCACAGCACGCACAGCACACACAGCACAGCACAGCACACACAGCACAACACACCACAGCACAGCACAGCACAGCACAGTACAGCACACACAACACACACAGCACAGCACAGCA
>NC_034594.1:1612348-1652192 GCF_900095145.1 Mus pahari | reverse complement strand
ACAGCACACACAGCACAACACAGCACAGCACACACAGCACAGCACAGCACAGCACACACAGTGCAGCACAGCACAGCACAGCACAGCAGAGATTAAATGTACATACAGTTATCTCACCTCCTTTTTTTTTTACTGCGGAGACTGCTTTGGTACAATGTGTTACAGGAGCCCAAATCGAGGTCCACATTTGCCAGTTGCCATGATGACTATATGCTACATTGTCTATGCATCCTGACATTTCCTTCTGTCAGGAAGAACACTAGTCATGAGATCTCCTGATATTCAGAAATGGGTCTCTATGCATACTCTTATTACCATAAAGTGAACAAGTGATACCTTTCATGGCCTGTTCAGCAACTCTCAAGATGTGCATCTTTGATGGTAATTGTTGGAGCCAATATTCCCGGGATCTTCAATGGACACCTTAGAAAGAACTACAGAATGAGACACTGTCAGGGCAGTGGGAGACTATTTCAAAAGTTGCTGCTTCAGTGTGCTAAATGGTAGCCTCAGGGCCAGCACTGACCTCATGCTGGTTCCTAAACTGCCTAGTGACTACCCAGGGAGCTCTTAAGGTACAAAGTTGCTCCATTAAGCAGTGAAGGTTAGGTTTGAAATCAGAAAGCAGTACCTTTCCTGTTTTGATAGGACCACCTGTTACGAAGAAGTTTCAAATAGCTTCTCAATCACCCACAGAATATCATCATTAGGGTCTAGATATATCCCTAACATATCTTTTGATTTTTTTTTTAATTGAAAACCACGGTTTCGTGCAATATATTCTGATCAAGGTTCTCCTCCCCTAATGCCTCCCAAATCCTTGCAAACTTCCCAGTCACCCAAATCCATGTCCTTTCTTTTTCTCTTTTTAGAAAGCAAAATAGGATGCCTCTTGGTCTTGCAAACTTTATATGTCCCATATAAGGGAATGCCAAGGCCAAGAAGTGGGAGTGGGTGGGTAGGGGAGCAGGATGGGGGGGGAGGGTATAAGGGACATTCGGGATAGCATTTGAAATGTAAATGAAGAAAATATCTAATAAAATACGTTTTAAAAAAGAAAGCAAAATAAGCAAAAAGAAAAAACAGAACAAAAACACAAGTAATACATACATAAAACTCCACAAAACCAGAAAATTGGACACTATATAAAGACAAAAGATCAGTAAGACAAAAATAAAAATAAAAATAAATCCAAACAAAACAACATGAGATAAAAAGTCTACATAAACCCTGTTGAGTTCATTTTGTGTTGGCCATCTACTGCTGGGCATGGGGCTTGCCCTAAAGTACGGTTAATATCCCCAATTCAACTTCACTGAAGAAAAGAATTGTCTTTTCCTTTGTAAGTGGGTTCCTATTGCTGACAGGTTCTAGGTTTGGGGGTAGGTGCTCACATCTACATGCCCCTCTCATCACTGATATCCAACTAGCTTTAATGGGTGAAGGCCCTCTGTGTCGATGTTCCTTGATTTCTGCATCCCTCCGGCTTGCACAGTCTTTCTGTCTTTTATTTAGCTGCCTGAGCCTTTGTGGGGGCAGATGTTGCTGAAGATATCATACCTTAACATAGATTTAGCTGGAAATGGTTCTTTCCAATACTGGTAAAGGAAGGAGGCAAGAGTTTCTTAGATGCCTTTTCTGCTCTGCTTCCCAGGTTGTCTCTAGTTGTACCGTTTCAATCGTTGCCTCAATCATATGAGGGTGATTTCCCCCCAGTGTACCCACTTTCTGTTCTTTCTAATTTCCCACCCTTATTATTCTGACTGCTCTTAATCTCTTAAATGTATTTATGCACTCACTGCCAATCCTTTAAGGTCCCAGTCATGCCGACTTCTCTCATTCAAATCTTCACAGGCCTTCAGAGGTGGAAATCTACCTTCTCTCTGTTCCTGTTCCATTCAGTTGAAATTCATTTTATTTCCAGATCAAGTAGTTATGTTTTATCTACCCAACCAGAAGGGCAGCATTTTAAAGGCATGGGCTAGTCCTGAGATGTGATCAGTGCATTTGCTTCAGCAGGATAAATTATAAAATGCCTCCTGCGTGTATTGGTACCAGTCACACATCACAGCTTAGCATTGGTGACTTCCCAATAAGCACATATATCCTCATCCCAAAGTTAATATTTTATGTCAATATGTCAATCCACATCCTCCAGACCTAGATAAAGCTGATCATCAGGGGGCTTGGCTCTATCCAATGTGCAGAATTTATTAGGAAGGCTCTGCCTTCCTGAATTGTACTTACAGCTTGTAAGAAGTGATTGCTTTCTGGGTAATATTGTCCTGGGGGGGGGGGAGGGGGTTGGACAGACCAGCCAAAAGGCAGAGGAATGTCTGAACAAGCAGATTAATGAGCAATCACCAAGGAGGCTGTAGATCCCCATTCAAGTTCTTGGAAAGTGTCTGTCTACAATTTGATGAAAAGAACTGGATTTGGGGCCAGAGGGTGAGAATGGCTCCACGTGTCCTCTACCTCCTGCTGCTGGGGCCCTGAAGAACAATGATGAGGCAGAGAGGCTGAGACAAGTGGGAGGCAGCTGACTCCAGCTGATTGAAAATAGGCCATTTGTCCTGCTCAATGCTAATGTGCTCAGGGGGTTGCACAGTTGGGGCTGCAGAATGGGGCAGAAAGGCAGAAGCGTTTATGTATGCACGTGTCTGTGAGATCAAGCCTTCTTTCTTTGCCCTTAATCAGCTTTCTCTACTCGATAAATTACCAATAAGAATAGCTGATGATCTCACCAGCTTTCCAGGCTGGCAAAGACTTCAATGCATCGGTTTTGCCAGCTTAGGGGAATGGGAGAATTGGATTCAAATTCTAGAGCTAGGTGGAGACTCGAAAAATATATCTCAGCTCAAAGAAAAACATTGTGATAATCAGAGGAAACAGTTCAGATGTTATTACAATAAATTTTAAGAGCATAACTGAATATTTTAGTTGCTTGGTTCCCCCCCCCAAATTTTACCATTCATTCACAGGGCATAGAAACATATGGGCATTAACTGTATTTCTACAGGATTATGTTCACAGCCACAAAGTCTGGACCTATTATAGTATCAGCCTTTAAGGGTCACTAAGGCCAGGTCAACTAAATATTCTCTGCTACCAAATAGGGCACTGGGGCATATGCAGTATACAGTACAGCCACTAGAGGAACATAAAGTAAACAGCTTTCAGTTTTCTTGTGTTAAAGATGCCAGAAACAACACACATCTTTGCAAGGGTGTATATGTGGATGGACAAACCCAATCAGGCATATATTTCCTTCATAGTGTTTTTACCACCAATCTTTTAGAGAACTGTAAGTTTTCATTCTGACATGCTCAACAAGGTGTAAACTTCTTCTTCCTTCAATCTGTGGCAGGCTTTCTAGAATGGCAAAGGCAAATCTGGCTTCCACATAATATCAAGGTTGATAGAATACATCTGAGCTAGGCAGATAAGAACCTTTGGACAAGGGCCATTCTTTTCTAGTTCACAGTTCTTTACCTCTGCACAATCTTGGTGACTTCTACCCTACCAGTCTATTATTCAAGACTGTATTCATCCAAAACATTGATCCTATCATCAGTCTAGAAGTTGAGCATTGCCTGATGTGTGCTAGCTCTATACTGTGGCCGGGTATTCTGTTAGTGATGACTAGCAGCTACTTCTCAGGGCTTAGCAGAAACCACTTCTGCTTACAAAGTCCCCACAGTTGTGACACTTCAAATTCTTTTCTTAAAGTTTCTGGCTTCTTTGTTTTAGCAAGCTTCAGACGGTTTTGAAAAGACCTTCACATTCTATTACTTGGGTCCACCTTCAGGAATTTCATCTAAATAAGGATAGTATTATTTTTTTCTTATACATGTCTCTTTCATAAATACCATGGGTGCCATTCTTCTCTTATGGAATTGAAGAAAGCCTGAAAGTTACATGACAGGAAGTATTCCCATGTTCTTCTGTTTCCCATCATCCTTCATGTTTTGAGGTCAAGGTTGCTACTGGAGCAAAAGTCCTTACATTAAAGAAGTGAGTGAAATTAAATGGGTTCAGAAATTAAGAAGCTTATATTCATATAAAAGACACCTAGGTAATAATACATATATAAATACACACATACATACATATACATACATACATACATACATACATACATACATATAATTATGTAATTTAAGATCAAAGATTATAAACAATGTAGACATCACATAGACAAATTTAAATTTTTCTAAGGAGGGCTCAGTTAAGGCTGAGGAAGGAGAATCATTTGAACATAACCTTAAAGAACTAATATATGATCATCCATTCATTTGAATGCAATCAACTTATACAAAGGCATGACTTCAGTTTCTTTGTATCAGCCTTCACCATTCTAAAGTTCATTCTGAGCTGTATGGAACACCATCGTTTTCATGATTCTTCTACCAAATACTCTTGCACCAAGAACTTCATGTACTCTGTTTAAATAATTTTCAATAAAACTCATTCATAGAATTCCAAGCTACCCTCATAAATATGTTTGGGATATAGAAAAAAAAGTGTGCTGCTAGTCTTTGGTGAGATAATGACCCCAGAACACCATCTGACACCTGGAAATGGTTTGGGGTTGATCGTTGGCATACATCTTAAATCCTACATCAAAGAGTTGAAATTTGTTACTTTAACTCACCCAACTATAGAGAGGACATTTACAAGGCAAGTTTCTATTTTTATCCCTAATTTTACATGACAGGACTGAGATACAGGGATGCTAAGTTTCTTGGTATAAATCAATGAAATATTATAGCCATCATTTGAATACAGGATGTCTTGTGGAAAGTTAATACACATAAACAATAATTTATATGGCCTCTGGACAGTCTCAAAACAATTGCTTGGAGCTGGGGAGCTGGGTCTGTGGGTCCTAGAGGTTTCTGTTCAAGCATGAGAACCCAAGTTTGAATCCCTAGGCCCATGTAAAGCCAGGCATGATTGTAGATGACTATAACTCCAGAGATAGGTGGCTCCTGGGAGCTCTCTTGTCAATCAACACATTCAAAGTGGTGAGCATCAGGTGTTTAGTCTCTGTCTCAAGGGAATACGGAGGGAGAAATAAAAGACCCTGATGTCCTCCTCTGGCCTCCAAGTGTGGACAACTTTCCAGAGCACACACACACACACACACACACAAACACACACACCACATACCCATACCCCTCACCAACATTCCACAATTGCTCATTGAGTGGAATGACTCTATTGATCATATTTTTGTTGCATAGCTCTAATTTTCTGGATGCTATGTTATAAGTTGAAAACATAATGAAAACTAAGAAGTGATATCTCCCTTAAAACAGTATGTCGAAAGTTATGAAAAGGGAAATCAATTCATTAAAAATGAGGCCAACTACTTGTTAAGAGAATTCTAGAACACATCTGTGACCTTTGCCTCACACGTTAAAATTTGCAAAGGAATAATTGTAGCTTCTGTGAAATGTGGCTCTTTACAAATGTTAGCAACATTTTTTTGTGTGTGTACTAAAATTTATTTTTCACTCAGTAATATGAAGACTTATTCCTGTGAGGCAGCATCCCAAGAAGGCCTTGGGGACTCAGGTTCAGTTTCTTCTGTGTTCACATAATCTCCCCAAGTTCACCACAGGGCTCATCTTCCCCAGTCAGCTGAGAAGAGCACCGTCTCACCTCGGGGGGCACTTACAGTCATGCCACGGGGAGCACTTTATGGGCCTCTCGAGATGTAGTGCATGCCACAGGCACACACATTCTACTGATGAGAACTCAATCAGTAGACTTAGAGAGCACCTGAAATGTGTTCTCACTGTGTGCCCAGGAAAAAAGGGAGATTTGTTTGACAGTGAGTAGAATTATTATGACTATATCATCAGCTTTCCTTTATTTAAATTTCAAATGAAATTACTCTGTTGGTTCCGGGACAGATGTAAGTGTTACAATCCAGGAGTGCTATGTAAGTGTTACAATCTAAGATTGCTATATAAATAATCGATTATAAGAAGAGATAGAATGGCTCCTGCTTACATTTCTTTCCTGTTGTTCAGTAGGGACATTAACTGTCTTTAGGAGCAGAAAGAACATTTATTCATCATGTCCCTCAATTATTGTAATCACTTATTTTTAAATTTTTGTTTTATTTGACAAATATGGGTATTGTCCCTGTGTGTTTGTCTGGGTACCACTTGTGTGACTGGTGCCTTGGAGCTTAGAAAAGAGCATTGGATCTATTGTGACTGGAGTTACTGAGGGTGGTTACATATCAGTTCTCTGGAAGAGCAACTGCTATTCTTAATCTTGAGCTCTTGGTCCAGTCCTGGAACTGGAATTACCAAAGGTTGGGAGATATCATGTGGGGTTCAATGAAAACCGAATTCTGGTTCTCTGGAAGAGCAACCACTATTCTTAATCTTGAGCTCTTTTTTCCAATCCCTGTGATAGTCATTTAATACCTTGGGCTTTTAGATTTTAAAGCATAAGACTACAAGAAAATCAAAAAGAAGGAAGACCAACACATGGATACTTCATTCCTCCCCAAAATAGGGAATAAAATACCCATGGAAGAAGTTGCAGAGACAAAGTTTGGAGCTAAGACGAAAGGATGGAAAATCCAGAGCCTGTCCCACCCGGGGTTCCATCCCATAATCAGCCACCAAACTCAGACACTATTGCATATGCCAGCAAGATTTTGCTGAAAAGACCCTGATATAGCTATCTCTTGTGAGGCTATACCAGTGCCTGGCAAATACAGAAGTGGATGCCCAGAGTCATCTATAGGATAGAACACAGGGCCCCCAATGGAGGAGCTAGAGAAATAACCCAAGGAGCTGAAGGGAGTTTCAACCCTATAGGTAGAACAACAATATGAACTAATCAGTAGCTCATGTCTCTAGCTGCATATATATAGCAGAAGATAGCCTAGTCATCCATCATTGGAAAGAGAGGCCCCTTGGTCTTGCAAACTTTATATGCCCCATACAGGGGAATGCCAGGGCCAAGAAGTGGGAGTGGGTGGGTAGGGGAGCAGGGCAGGGGGAGGGTATAGGGGACATTCAGGATAACATTTGAAATGTAAATGAAGAAAATATCTAATAAAATAATTAAAAAGAAGCATGAGACTAATGCTTATCAATGACAAACTTGACATTAAAATGCAGAATAATCTGCAAATCTGAGATAAATAAAATACCTCTGAGGGGAATCAACGTTATTGACAGAGATATATCAATGGGAAATACAACCCAGTTGCATTAAGTTTATAAAAGTGAAACATCCATTTAATTTCCCTCATTCTCTGGCTGCCTCTATCTAGATAGATGATACATGTTTACAGGGCAGCTTCACCTGGAAATAAAGCAACCACAGGAAATCTCTCGGGAGGCATTTTCTCGCAGAGTGTGTTCATTAATTCTGTAAGTGTTAGCTACTCACAGACTCCACATTGATGGGCAAGCCATACCTTCCTACTCAAACTGATCCCCTCCATAAATGTAGGCTTACATGTTTCCACAAAAGTAGAAACCATGATTTAAATTGTGTTTTTCTTTGTTTTATGTTTGTTGGTTTTATTTTTTCACTAACCAGACATCTGTGATGTTGTATGACATTCTTAGATGATGCTGTGTCATTACAGCGAGGCATATTTTCTGGTCATATTCAAAATCATGACTCTAAGCCACTGATTCCTTCAGTGTTATGTTACTATAATGTGCCCAATACATTTATATTGTGTTATTTACAGTGTTCCCAATACATTTGTCAAGGTATTTTTGACTTATGACTTATCAAGGTATTAACCCAGGTTGAGGAGCACTTGTCTTCATGTATGATTATAATTACTGTTTCATTTGTCTGATCCTACCTCATTTTACTAAAATATTTTTTTAATCTCTTGAGTTTATAAGAGCATTATTTGATTGGGTGCCTCACATTTTCCTTGGGCTTCTGGGGCTGGAAGTAATGAATTCAGCGATTGCTTTTAGGGACTTTGATAGTTGTTAGGGTAGCTAGAATCACATGGTTAGGTCTCTGCTAGAAAACTTCTAGAGAGGGAGCAACAGAAGAAATTTAACCATCCAATGTTTAGGTTAAAACAGTGCTAGGCCAGTCTGTCTTGGTTTCAAGTAAGTGCTATAGTGTTGAAACTGATCCAAAATCCTGGCTTACATCTTAATATAAATTTTCTTATCAATAATAAAATTATTAGTGAGAAATAGCTCTATAAATAAAATCTCATAAATAATACTAGTGCCTGCAGAGTGCAATACTCTGGACTGTTCAAGAAACACAATTATTTTTAGTCTTGGTAATGCTTTTCTCTTTGGTGTTTAAGACAATGCATGTGATCAAAAGTAATATTTGAAAGAATCTTTATGGACAGAAAAAGAATATATTGCATGGAAAAAATGTCAAGATGAATAAAGGATCTAGTCTTTGGGGTTAAAAATAACTTGGGGAAACCAGTGGTTCCTTCCTTTTATGAGATGTTCTATCTTTTGAGAATAAGCCACCGGTCTTACTGACCTGCTTGCCTAGTCTCTGTGAACTAGTTGCCTAGGGTTTATAAGGCTATTATAAGGCTCTTGCCTTTATCTCCCCCTCATATCTCTCTCCAAGTGCTGGTCATGGACTTCCCCTTGGATGCTACATAGGTGGAATTATTGATGCACTCTGGGGACTCTTAGATAGGCTCATTGGAAGAGTATCCTTACTGCCTTGCTCAGTAACCTCACTAGCTCAATGAAGCCAGATCTGCCATTGTCCAATTCCCTACTGGCAGTCAGGGTTACATCTTCAAAGGAGAATAATGAGAATGGGAAGTAGAAACTAGGGAAGCACCTAAGGACATGGAAACCCAAAGCAGTGGTTTCAGAAATTCTGTTGGTTTTTAGGTTAGGACCACGAGAAAGGAAATCTGATCTCTTATCTTCTCCTCAATGAGCAGCCCTGCCAGGAGGCTACATGCCAGGGAGAGAGAAAAGAATGTCTAAGCAGAGGCTGATCCCTCCTGGTGATCAGTTTTGGAATGGGATCTCTGTGTTTTCATGGGAAAAAAATGGCTCGTATTCATTCCTTAATCTCATCTCATCTCTTAAATGGTTTTTACCACTACCTATTCAGAGTAGAAATGATCAACCCACTAAGTAAAACTTCTGATCAAGATAATAGAATTTTTGGCCTGACTGGAGATTTAATATTTATCTGCTCACATCAACCACCTGATCAAGGAAGGTTCACCAGAAACCATGCTCAAGAAATGGGTGGAATAATCCTCCCTTTGATGACATGGATGGAATAACTCTCCCTTTGATGAGATGGGTGGAATAATTCTCCCTTTGATGAGATGGGTGGAATAATTCTTCCTTTGATGAGATGCTTGTATGTTTTGTTCTCAGAAGCTGGCCCTGTGCCTGATAGTACAGTACCCCTCACCTACCATGAGGATTAATTTGTTTTCTATGCATTTTTTCTTCTCTTCTTCTTTTTCTATACAGGCAATAATCCACTCCACTAGTACTTTGGGCTTCCCTTCTCCCTATCATGTGGCTGGTCTTCTTGGAGCTGACCTCCATGTTGGCTTAACTCAAATGACATACCTTTTTAATTTCTCTTCTCCATCCTCCTGCTCCAGGAAGCTGCTGAGATTTGTGGCTTGCCTACCTGGAACTTCTCTTTTAATATATAATTAAATTGACCTTTTCAAATAAAAATGTATTTAATATTTTTGTTCTTAACTTCTTTAACTTATGAGTTGAAGTGTCCAAGTGTGTGTGTGGGGGGACACACACACGTGCACATACACACATGCATATATAGAGATCAAAGAACAACTCACAGGGTTTACTCTCTCCTTATACTACCGACTGGGTTTTGAACTCAGGTAGTCAGTCTTGGCAGCAAGCACATTTACCCATCTTGCTCAACCCTTGAGTCTTTTTTTTAGCTTTACTAACAATTTTATTTTTCTAAATGTTCTCTTTTTTTTCTTTTCTTCTCTTTTTACTTATTGAGTGAGTTCACAGTTGACTACCTTGTTGGTAACATTTCCTGACACACAGGGGTTCAGAAAATAAGCAGGTAAATGGATATGTTTCAGGAAATAATAATCAGTACAGCAAAGTAATTAAGACTTGACCTACCTCAGTGAATTTATAGGACTAACAATATCCCATGGATGGGTGAAATTAGGAAAAGCAAGGTACATGCTCACTAGAGTAAGAACTGGAGAATTAGTACACATAATTATACACTGAAAGAGGTTTCCCCTGCAGTTGACTGGGTGAAATATAAATTTGGTTAAAAGTAATGACTATTTAAGAAACCCTTTATAGCCTTAAGGGTATGAAGTTTATTTCACTTGTCTCAGTTAAATTCTTTAGGATGATGGAAAAGTGCATGTTTATGACCCATACCCTTAGATTCCAGGTATTCAACATTAGAGCCCCGGAATTGGAATCTAAAAGGAACACAGGGCCCAGGATTGACAGGGAAGTGTCTCTCCAGAGCTATCCCTGGAATAATGAATGGTAATTCAGGTCCTGATGGTGATGCTCACGGGAGGCCATATCTTAGCATGAGATGGACCTGGGCACAGGTCTACAGGGATGGGTAAAGTGGCACAGTGCATATCAGTGGATGAGTGTTCTTGGGTAATATAGCAATATATGCACAACCCACTTCCTTAAGCAGTATTAATTTATTAATATGAAGTTTTGGGAAAGAGAAATAAAATTAAAAAGAGGACTTCATTGAATCAAAAATCAAGATGTTCATTAGATCCAAACCCTCTCCAGATGATATCTAGGTAAAACATTTCCTTGTGGTTTTCAGCCTCCAAACACTGTGCAGAACTCTTCAGTTTGATACCTTCCTCCTATACCTTCCCAGCCAACCCATGTTGTGTCTCTCTGAGAATTCTTCTGTGGTTACAATTCCATCTTCAACCTTTAAAGAGACATACAATTCAGAGCCTAATTAGATAATCCAGAAAAACATATTAAATATAGTCACCTTATTAGCAACATGCATAACTTTAATTCACCTGGGGACCCTAGAGTAGAAACTTGGAAGATTAGAGAAGAACATGGGTATTTTACTGATGCTTGCAACCCTACTGTGTTCTCAGACTACTCTTATACTCAAAATAATAAAGTTATTTGGTTGTAGCTAATTCTGTAGCACATAATAACTGAAAATAAGTTTAATAGTCATTCTGCTGAATTATTTCAAGAAATAAAACAATGAAAATGCATTTCTTGCAATTTATTCCTCTCTCTCAGTTAATTTAATATAAACAGTGATATTTTTCTGATTTTGTTGTTATTTATTTTATTAATTTGTTTTAGTTATTTAAGACTAATGCTGGTAAAATATGCTTCAGGTCCTGAACATTTATAATTTCTTTGGAAGTCACATGTAAGTTTATTTTTCTATGTATAGGGAAAAGAGCAAGCTTTTAATTATTGTTCTGAGGAACAGCATACATCTCAATCATATGATGCATCAAAACTTCTCAAAGAATAAAAAGAAAATTTTTCATTGGTTCAAGTAATCCCAAAACAAAAATTATGTATTAAGCTTTGCTAAGATTAAAATAAATGAGAAGTGAGAAAACATTTTGTACACTAAAAGTCTACCTTTTCATTCAACTTCTAAGCCGAATTCTATGAGTGGAAGTAATGCTAGATCTTGGAAGGAAACCTTCCACATCTTGCTAGATTTGACTGTACAGTACACTAATCTGGAAAACAGAAGATCTTTTGCCTTATGTCCATCTCTCCTATGGCATCAAGCATCACCATGTAGTATGTAACATGATGGGCAAATTACACTGAACTTTTCCAATATGCAGTCAGAACCTTCGTGAGATGCCATTCCAACATCAACAGTCAGTCAGTCAATTCATTTGTCTCTGCAACTTGGTCAAAGCATGAAGCCAATTTTCTGCATGCTCTTATCTAAGTAGCCAAATTGGCTGTAATTGCTGCACATACCTGCACAGGTGCCACAAGCTGGCAGTAGTACAATGCCCTGCAGTGGCATCCAAGTCATAACCTGCCTCGCAAAAGAAGACAGAACAGTGCTGGCTCAAAGTCTACTCTAGGACATATGCTGAGTGGGAAGGCAGGCCAACCGGATTTCTCTGGTGTTGGGGTCTCCCAGCTCTCTGTTGCCACTGGACCACCTGCAGTTATCCACCAAGCCTACCTTACTGTTTACGCTAATCACTGTCCTTCACTACCTGTGTTTTGAATCATCTGTGTCTTGTCCCTTTGACTACGTTGAAGCTGCTTTGCTTGGGAGTTGATGGCTGTTAGTCCAAACATTATGTCGAGACACCCGTTGCAAATTCAAAAGGTAATAAAAGATACTGCCATTTGTTGCCACAACTGGAAATTTTGGTGTGTGTGTGTGTGTGTGTGTGTGTGTGTGTGTGATTAAGAAACTTTATTGACATGTAAAGCAATGGTATAGGTCAGGTATATTTTCTGCAAGAGAGGCTCCTGTGCCATGGATTACAATACTGAAAATCACCCCCCCCCTTTTTTTTTTTACGTCTTGTCTTAGCGCCCTTCAGCCATTTCACTAGATGACAGTAACAAACCCAAAGAAAATGAGATGTTTTTAAGTAAGAACCACAAAGAAAAATTTCTACCTCCATAATGTATTATTTTTATGAGCTTTAGTTGTATGTAATCCACAGATTGGGAAATACATCAAACCTACTATGTATCATAAATGGTAAAATGGACATCTAAAGTCTAGAGGAGATGTAGGACCTGTAGAGAGTTCACCAAATGCTTTTGTCATCTTGCTAATGTGAAAACCTTATTGAAGAATCCCACCATGGTGAGGAGATTCAGAAAGGTATGGGTTTAAGGACTTCGGACTTATGAGCAAGAGCAAGCCAAATGCAGTGGAATTCTACTCAGTGAGGGGGCATTTTGATTATTTTACTTTTAAGTGTTCATTCCCAAAGATAAACCTTGGCATGGTGAGTGGTTCTGAGTGAAAGGGTGCCTGGGAGTGGCGAAAATAACAACTCAAACCATACAAGCCGGTACTGAGATGGCTTTCCAGACTTCTCTCTCTCTCTCTCTCTCTCTCTCTCTCTCTCTCTCTCTCTCTCTCTGTGTGTGTGTGTGTGTGTGTGTGTGTGTGTGTGTGTGTATTTCTAGTAAAATTTCTCAAAGCTATCTTTATATCTCATGGCTTTTCTGGCTAAAAAGCCAACTGTTGGACTGAGCATGGGGTCCCCAATGGAGGAGTTAGAGAAAGGACTGAAGGAGCCAAAAAGGTTTGCAACCTCAGAGGAAGAACAACAACATCAACCAACCAGACTCCCCAGAATTCCCAGGGACTAAACCACCAACAAAAGAGTACACATGGAGGGACCCATGGCTCCAGCTGCATATGTAGCAGAGGATGGACTTTTCCAGCATCAATGGGAGAAGAGGCCCTTGGTCCTGTGAAGGCTAAATGCCTCAGTGTAAGGGAATGCCATGGCAAGGAGGCAGGAGTGGGTGGGTGGGTGGGTGGGTGGGGGAACACCCTCATAGAAGCAGGAGGATGGGGGATGGGATAGGGGTTTTCTGGGGAGGGAAGGGAGGAACCAGAAAAGGGGATAACATTTGAAATGTAAATAAAGAAAATATCCAATAAAAAATTGTTGGATCTTCAAAACCAAGTCAGAAATCCTGTTAAGATTTTTTTGAAGAGCCCCCCCATAATTCATATTGCATATTATGCATAGTTGAGAAATTATATATTTTCAAATTCATGCATTTAGAGCTCTTTCCCATAGTCTTAAGGGCTGTCCTGAAGGTCCCAGTGTTTTTACCATTTTGCTGAGACATAGTCACATCTTTACCTCCTGGACTAGTGCTATCAGATTATCATGGAGTCACTAATGTTAGCAGAGAGCACATTCCTCAGAGGAATGTGAACTATGCACATTATTATACAAACAATTCTTAAGCCAACAACAGTCATTGACAGTCATGAAGACTCACTCTGGGGTCTGTTCCCAGAGGCAGGAGTCATGCCACCATGTCACTGTCCCCATCAGAGCCTCAGCTGGACATGGCAGTCCATAAAGTTCTGAGTTGTTAGAAATTTTAAGATAAATGTAGAAAGTTGATGGCATGTGTTAATAGAAAATTATCAACATGTAGACAGAAACTTAAATTTTGAGTCAAGGTTATTGCTTAAAAGAACTTCTTTTGTAGATTTGCACATTAATGTGTATGTGTGTGTATGTTTTGTGTGTTTATATGTGTGAGTTCATGTGGGAATATACATGTGTATCTCTCTGTGTGCAGATGACAATATCAGGTGTCTTTTTTGGGTGCTATCCATTTTCTGTTGAGACAAGATCTCATATTGGTCTGGAACTGACCAAGTAGTTGAGGCTAGTTGTCCAACAACTTAGATTTCTGCCTATCTTTGCCTTTATAGTAAATACTACTATGCCCAGTTGTTTTTTGTTTGTTCATTTTACTTTTTAAAAGTGGATTCTGTGAATGGAACTCACATTCCTCATGATTTTGTGGCAAACACTCACTGAGCTCTTGCTCCAGCCCAGAACACACATTTGTTCACATCTGCTATGTCTGTCTGAAGAGAAAGCTAAGGGTGACATGGGAGTGTGTGTCAAAGAGCTATATACCTCTCATAAACCTGTGTGTCAAGAACAATATGCATCTCAGTCACATTTGGTTCCTTAGAGTTCTGTCTTCAGAAACCGCTGAGGCCAAATTGATAAGGGTGTGCAAGCCATTCAGTCCTCTAGAGGAAGTCAGGAAGGACGATATCCATTGATTTTTCTTTTTTCACTCAGCTGTTACATTTACCTACCAAGGACAGTGGAGAAGCTTTGAACTTGGCTGTTCTCTCGGTTTTCTTGGTGATATAAAAAGCAGTAAAAGCTGAAAACTACAACAAAACAAAAACCAACCAAACAAACAATCAAAAAGAGATACAGATATGCAGCTAGTAAGGGATGGTGATCATTTTTCTTCTTGGGATAAATACCCTGCACAACCCTTTTGTCTCATTACCCCAGTTTTGTATTAAATAAAATGTTCTCAATTTGATATACTGCTGGACATGTAGTAGAAAAATGGTTGATAAGAAATATTTATCTGTGTTCCCTAAAAATAGATGTACAGTTAAAGTTATACAATCCTGTTGTCACAAATCCGTAGATCAATGAATGTACTTGTAAACTGCTTTTCTGCCTTGAAGGTTCTCTTGAGCTCACTTATAGCAGGGCAAGTGGGAGAGATGCAGTTAGGCAAGGTCAAACGTTCTCTTTTTATGTATGCTTTCTCTAACTGGTGTTTTTTAATTTGTTCCCATTTTATTGTTTTATCTCCCAGAATATTCCAAACCAAATTTGAACCTCTTACAGGGAGACTTTCATTTTTTAACTTCAGCTCATTGCTTTATGAGTTACTAATACCAATTTGTCTCTCTTTGTTTCTCTCTTTCCTCTTCTCATCCCAAACAATGAGGGGGAACAGTTAGAGCTTTAAAAACCAAGATATATATATGAGAAAAACAGCTTTAAAAAGAACACTGGTGTGCTGTTAAATGGCCAGCTCCTTTCAGATCCTCCATAAGGATTAAGAACTAAGTGAATCTTTTCACATATTGTTACTTAGACACAAGGCAGAGTATCAACCTCATTCTTCTCCTTTGAACCCAAACTACAATCACACTGGCAAGGCCCCCACCATCCCCTAGTCAATTAAAGATCAGGTTACTGGAGTTATTTTAAATGGGTGTGTATAAAGCACCAGGGGACAGATTATAGGATATTATCCTTAGCTGACAGAGGAGAATATACTAGATTCCCCCAGGAGCTCACCCATCTTGATTTTTATAAGACACATGAGAACTGAAATGAACAAACCAATTTGAATGAGATAAGAAAAGGCAAGCTTTCTCTACCCTTCCCCCAAATCCTCATCCACTCCACTTAGTGCTCAGGCAATTGGACATGGGTGGTAGATTAACACACCCAAACAATACACACAGGGACAGCACCCCCTTTATTGATACTGAGTTCACAGCATCAGCTGCTGCACAGTAGGCCAAAAGCCAGCTCAGAAAGAACAGATCTGCCCCCTGGATGCTGCCTTTATTTTAGGGCTCAACTGGGCCTTCAGGAGATGACCGTTCCATAACTTTAAAAATGTTCTCAGAACCCAAAGGTTGAGATTGATTAATGCCCTGCTTTGCTTTGCCACTTTGCTTTAGTAAAAGGTTTTTGTTGTTGTTGTTGTTGTTGTTGTTGTTGTTGTTGTTGTTGTTTTCTTTTGTTTTTGCCGTTGGTGAATCATCTTCTTAGTATGTTGTATGATCTGTGCAAACGGTGTTTGTTCATTTGTTTGCTTTTTTCAAAATTATGGCATTCATCAGAGGTTATTTGTGGACAGGAGAAAATGGCAAAGCTTTAAGAAAGCACAGTTCACTCACACTCAGATATAAAAGCAAATACGTTGGAGGGCATTCTACTTCCCACATAACATTTTTGTATTTTTTATAAATTTATTCACCCTCGAATTTTCATGTGCTAACTCTGTAAGGAATTGCACAGGAGGAAGAAGACAGAAGCCGACCTCAACGGTCATTTTCTTTTTGAACCATATGTTTGATGTAGGAAGAGAGGAGCCTCCATATTTCTATTATATGGAAAACATGAATGGCTGAAGTATACGCATGACCTGGTAATGTTGTCTTGTTCATTTTTCTAACGTTTTATATGAACAATGGAACTAGAAAACAATCTCAGGGCTAGAGATAACAACTTCACTTTGTGGTACTTGCCTAGCATGAACAGTCCTGGCTTTCATCACCATCAATAAAGAAGAAAATGGTTGCTGAGAGCTCAACATCTGGACTCATTACATATGTGGGTGTTTGCATAAAGTATCATGTACTCTAACACAGAACAAATCCAGCCATCCATTGTGAGATGGACTCAGTCCCCAGTCTGCAACCCTTATTTCCAGCACGCTCCAGCACAAGGTTTATGTCAGAATGAATCAGTGCCAGGAGAGCATGCATTATGGCTGGTAATGCAAGATGTGTAAAACAAACACACACACACAAAGGTCTTATTCCTTATATAACACATACGTTATTTCCACTTGACTTAAGGTAAGCAAAGTGTTTTGAAGCCATGGTGCTTGGGTTTATGTTGAATGGTATTAGTTTGCTCACATTTATGACAAATAGGTTGTTATGTTGCTGTTGAGCTTTTTGTAAAAGTAGAGGATATCTGTGAATCTTTGAAACAAAAGACATAATGCAGCTGAGCAGCAAAAGCAGCCTATGATGTTACCAGGCTTGTAAGTTGTGAAAACAGCATCTCATACTTACTTAATCTAAGTAAAGTAAGAGGGGAAATGCTAAAAATAGCTTATATCTAGGAGATAACTTCTGAAGATGCAGAGATTACGTTCTGGTCAGGATAGCATGTGTTTATTGTTTTTAAAACCCAGATGTCACAAGAGCAGGGACTTTCCCAGGAATTCAGAAACATTTTTCGCAGATGACAAAATTTAAACCCAGAGACATAGCTGATAATCTGGAACCAATACACATACTACAGTCACGTAAGTCTGTCCCAAACATCGTGCAGAGAAATCATAAAAACATTCTCAGCCTTTGGTGTGTGTTTGGGGTGTGGTTTAACACATATGCTTGGGGAACCAGTGTGTTCTACTCATCTGCATTCACTCACAGTATTAGAGAGTAAATTTCAACTTTCCTAAGTCCTGTGATATATCCACCTACCATTTACTAGTAACTTAGAAGACTCTACCTTATCAATATGCTAATTCTTTAAAAAGAAAAAAAAAGAAAACCAACACATGTATAACTTTTTATCTCATATTGCTTGCATGCATATAAAATATCTTAGTAAAAGTACTCATGAAGTTTCTCATGATTTCTTTTGAACCAATTAGAAGTGACCTTTGAAGTGTGGAAAAGTTGAAAAGGTCATTATTTCAAAATACATTCATAGATGCATATGTGTTTTCAATTGTTTTATACTAAAAACATTCAATTTTTAACATTCTTAGTATAACACAGCAGAGAGGCATCTTTCATCAGCTAGGTTTTAAAAATGAATGATCAACAAGGAATGAAGCATATCTGCATACTCATTTACCAATAAATCTAAACACAGGTTCCAGCTACTTGAGTGCACACTAATCCATGTGTAGGACAGTCATGCTTCTTTTCATTCATCATCCTGATGATATTATTGAATATCAAGAGGATTCAAAAATGATACAGAATTTTCGAGAAAAAAAAAAAAAAAAAAAAACAGACTGGAGCTCCAGATACCTAAAAGTGCAAACAGGTCTGCTGAGGGGTTTCCTTCTGGAAAGTCATATACAAATGTGTTAACTATCATTAACAAACCAACCAACTCAGGAAACTTTAGCTTGTATGTTTTCTGAATTTCTAATTCCATTGACTTAGTTTCAGTGCATAAAATGATCCACCCACCATGGGCATTTGATCATGCCACACGTCAAGCTGAGGGTATTGAATACAGTGAAGAAACTACCATAAATTGTAAATCAAAGATGATGTCTGGTTCATGAGGATTTTGCCTGAAGACCCATTTTCATTCCAAAAACCCTGTTTGCTTATGCATTTATTATGGAATCTGATTCCTCCTGAAAACTTGGTTAATACTCATGGATATCTTCTGCATTCACAGCAGGACACATGATGCTGAAACCAATGTCTCTGTCTAACGAGTGCAGAACAGGGTGGCATCTATTACTAACAAGATGGACACATGACAGCATGTACTACCTCTGTGAAACTGAGTTCCAGTGCCCATTACTTGAGCTCTCTATGTATCCCGTGTCTCAGGTACATGTCCTTACCAGTTGGAAGTTCACACAGTGAAGGTATTTCCTCTCTATTCTCTCCAGTTTTGAGATAATTAGAAAACACTTCCTTTTTCTCTTTCAGGTTCCTTCAAGGCAGCATTTATTTAATTCAGATTTAGGAAGCTTTCTGCTTGTTTTCACTTGAAAGTCAACATTTTCAGCCTCCTGCTCCTGTTGCAGCTTGCTGGAATTGATGATCTCCCTTGTTCTTTTATCCTTATAGTCCCTTGTCAAGCTACTGGGCATGTTTTCTTTCTTCATCTTTTAGAAGCATCTCCCAGAATACACAACTCTAACTTCCCAGTTAAAACACATCCTAAATGGATAAGGTAGATCAAGATTTAAAAGAAAATGCTTTAATTTGTTTTAGAATATGTGGGGCCCTAGGTTCAATCTCAAGCAACGTACAAAATAAAAAATGTTTTGTTCCTTCTTTATTTCAAGCTGTGTATATTAGTATGGCAAGATTCTTTCATCTCCACATCATTGCATGTTGCAACAGAACTTGACATGTGAATGCACACATATGCATTTGTGCATCTGCGCACACGCAGGCACATGAACACACACACACACACACACACACACTCATTCACTCACTCAACTTTGATCTACTGACTTTAAGCAAAATGTTTTACAACTGAATTATCAGCTAATGGAGGGATATGAATAGCTTCTAAGAGTTTCTTTAAATAAACTGTGACATGGGTCATATTATTCTAATTCTTACACAAGTAATGTTTTTGTCTATTTCAGTGAACCTATTAAGGGACTAGTTCTAGGATTCAAACCACTACTGATCACTCCCATATTCCACCTTTCAATATACTTTGCTTTACTCCTTTGGGAGGCAGTGTATGTTGCCACTCCATTACTGGTTTTCCTTCTTTCTTTACATGACATGTGTAGAAGATACAAGACTGTTCTCTAAGACCACACCACCCCAAACATCCCTGATCAACTGCATAGGCTACTTGAGCTTCAGTAGATTGATGGGCCCACATGGTGAGTTCACAAAGGAGCTCTAAAACCTCCACCGGAAGCTATGAGAAAGTCACAACCTCTAAAGATCAAGCAAAAGAATGAATAGGAAAACTGGAATATCACAACAAGAACCATGAAATTCCATCTTCTGGGATAATCATGAAATCACAGTAGCCATGGATGCCTGCCCTGGTTCTGCACAAGAGTGGGTCTGTAGACAGACAGGCATGCATGGAGGAGGGGTTCAGGGAGTTCTGATCCTCAATGATGAACTATTTGCTACTGATAGACTCAGAAAGATGTAGTGGTTGCCTTCAGTTGGTACCCACCGATGACTCTACCAAACTCAAGTGGATTGTTGCAATCTAGTGCTCAACATACATGGCCCTGGTTAAACCAAATGGATCCTGGGTCTGTGGAAGGAACCTGTAGGGAAGAGTTGGACTGTAGGCCTGGGAAGGCATAGAGAGAGATAGTAGAAGGGGCAGTAATCAGAATCCACTATGCACAATGTATGGAATTGTCAAAGAGCTGATTTAATCAATACAAAGACAATTCTAAAAGCAAAAAAATAATGACAAGACACTTGCTTGGACTATTTTTAAGTGGTGAGATAGAAAACCCAAAATCCAAAGTTGAGGAGTACAAGGTTCTGGAAGATTTTGATTTTATTCCTAGGTGTACCCAACTGTTTTTTACTTCCACTGTACTAGAGAGAAAATTGGGGGGAGGGGGTTCAGAGTTCTGGCTTTTCACTTATTCTTTCATTTCAGTGGTGAACTCTCAGGTTGAATGTGTCTCCATATTCTTCATCTATTGATCATTGTTTTATTTTTCTCTATTTGCGTAAAATCTTTTTAATTGTTCCCTATTACTACTAATAAGAAGTCTGTGACTGGTAGCTATGCATGTATATTGTAAGTTGCACACACACACACATACACACACACACACACAAAGACACACACACACACACACACACATATATATATATATATATATATATATATATATATATATATATATCAAATCAAAACTGCTATTGTGAATTCCAAAAATTAACATAGGGAAGTCAAGTTAGGAGATGGATAGAATTTAGTCAAATTCCTAACCTATGGCAGGTAGCACATAGTGCCTACAAATCCTTGGCTAAGATGATGCAACTTTGTGATGCTTCTTTGCCACCCTATCCTTAAAACCGATGAAAGTCAAACTGTTCTCACAGAAGGGTGTCATCCAACAAGCCATTATATATTCTTTATATTACACTGGCAGCATCTTTTTATAAACTGCCTGTTTTTTAAAACAGAATTCAGACTGGTGACTCATTAACCACATAAGAGCAAAAATCTCAACAACAATAACCACTCACTCATTTTATGAGGACATTGGAAGCTTTTTATTAGTTAGGCATCTGGCTCTAAAGAGAGATTTCTTCCACATGACAATGGTAGTTTACATATTCCGTAAGTATCTGTACACTACCACGTTTTGCCAATCACTGTGCCAAAACCAAGCATATAGTGGCCACAATGACAAAAAGTTCAGGCTTTCATAGAACACTTTCATTTTGGCAATCATGTCTTAGTTAATTTTGTGGCACCAGGAATCATACTTAACCTGGTGAGTGTTAAGCAAGTCCTTATTTTGGAAACCTCAAGTCCAAGAGATTCTTTTCTAACAAAGAGGATCTGCATAGCTAGCTCATTGCTTTCTTTTCTTGGTTCAATTCCCAATACTCACATGGCAGATTACAACAATCAGTAACTCTCACTTCAGGAGATCTGAGACCCTCTTCTAGCTGTTATGGGCACCAGGAACACATAGGAAACAAAGGCATAAGTTCAGTCAAAATGTCCATGCATGTTAAATAAAATAAAATTTAAACAAACAAAAATTTGAAAATAATTCCCAATTAAATATGGTGGCCTTTACCTTGTAAGAAATTGGGATCCCTCCCCCGGCAAAGGAGAGGCATTCATTGAAGAGATCACACAGAAGATTTTCCAGAATTCTTAAATCATGACAATGTAATAAATGCCAACCAAGATAAAATTTGAGAATCCTCAACCCTACACACATGGTAGTAAAACTGCAGAACATCAGAGAGAGGACATTGAAAGCAGTTAGGAGGTAAAGACAGACCTCTTGCTAATGGCCATCTCTGAGTTTGTCAACAGAAGAACAAAGCCCTCAGACAAGGCCCTCCTGTTGCCCAGAGGAAATGGCTGTCAACTCATCAACTATGCTTAGCAAAGAAAGAGGGAGAAAGAAAGATATTTCTATACTCCAAATAAAAGAAACCCAATCTTACAGAAAAAAAAAAGAAAGAAAGAAAGAAAGAAAGAAAGAAAGAAAGAAAGAAAGAAAGAAAGAAAGAAAGAAAGAAATTGGGATCCAAGAGCTCTAACAAACACTTCCTGTCCTCCAAGCTTTATAGTGACCAGTTATCTCATAAAACAAAACAAACTAAAAAGAATTTCCAAATGATTCTGTCACATTTAAAAAATGCAACAATAAGAAAATATATTAATTGATAAACATTACAATATACTCAATTCTTTTCTGAGGAGAAAATTTTTGCTATTTGTTTTATGCTCTTTCATGAAAGTACATCATATGGAAGAGCTATCAGTGATGATAGAAACTCATTTGAAGATCGTTCAAGAAAAACACAAATGCAAGACATATGCTTGCTACCATGAAGCATTTCTATGTTTGGTGGTACAGGCATACAGTTGGAAACATTAAGTACAATATGCATGCAATCAATAGAAATAAATATGATGTAGGTTTAATGGTCCCTTTATACACATTTTGCCTACTCAGATCCACATGTGCATATGCCATACAATGATCATTCCCATGAAGATTGTCACATGAATATGTCAGGATCTAGCCATTCAAACTCAATATTATTATTTACCCCTAATTTGTTCCTTTCTTGCTTTACCTAATTCTTTATTTTAGCTGAACAATGTACAGGGGTTATCTTTGACTACCTTATCTATCCTTTGCTAAACACTGTTTACTATCATGCCACCCCTTATTATTTCAAAAATCATTTGTATTAATAGTGCCATTCATAACCCTATACTATAAATTCACTCAATAATGTCTTGGTTGGAATACTTCAATGGATCATTGGCCAGTCCCCATGGCTCCACAATGCTATTTAGACTCTTGACACTGCTGCCACAGTGATCATTCCTGAAAGGAAAGGAAATCAGATAACTGCATGATGAATTTATTAGTATCTTCTCTTTAAGGTAGCATTAGCCAGAATGTTTCTACCCTGGGCTCTTTCTATTAATTTAGTTATAATTAAATAATTCATCATCTTTCATAATTTTGTTATTGTAAGCCACTGTTGGTTGCTTGGTCTAAATTTTATTTCTGCCTTTCCATCTTAATAATAATAATAATAATAATAATAATAATAATAATAATAATAATAAATGCCCTTCTCTCTTTCTGGCACTATCTAGATGTTCCCTCTTCATAAGACTCCAGTTACAAATACTCAGTGGACAAATTTAACTGACTCCATTCTGGGCAGGGATTCCAGCTACCTGTTTCCCTGGTTCTCTAGGATCACGTGGGTTGCAAATTTAACTGCATGACACCATTCAAGATCAACTACTTTCCCCATGTCCTAATTAAAGAGTAATGGTTCTCTAAGAGCAGCTTTCATCTTTGTATGCTTAGAGTTGTAAAGAGGGGATTGGTAACATTGGATGTATTAGCAATTTCTTAGCATTATATTCAGGAAGAGTAGATTCTTCCTGGGGGAGGGGGCAGGGGGTGGAAACCATAAAGCAATTATGGCTTAAGCTATGTTGTAATAGATTGTCACGTCCTCTCTTGACCACAGCAAGGAAGATGCAACCACCAGTTCTTCTAACATCAGTTTATTCAGGAACCTTGAACAATCTTCATCATCTCCCTCTTCATCTCCCCCAAGCCCTGGGATACAAGCCCTTTTATACTCTTATCCACTCCAATCGAGGCAGGCCACATCACCTCACCAGGCGCATGGCCTCAGCCAACCAGAAGAGTGGGAACATATCACCACCAAATATGGAATTGTTTACCACAAGCTCCATAGCCAACAGGTGCCATCTTTAAGGTGCGGCTTCGGGTAGCGCAGGGGAGGGGCCGTATTCTTATGGAAACTATTTGTCAATAACTTTAATGAAACTTACTAGATTTTGTACTAACAAAGCATTCTTAAAATTTATTTGATTTAGTATATTATTTTCAAAACATTGTTTTAGAACAATTGAAATCCCCAACAACACCAAAATCAAGTAAACAGCCTTTAGTACCTGCTTGAGTTCACAACATGCTTTCATTTCTGCTTTCCATTCTGCCATCAGAAACAGCTTAAAACTCTTGTTGTATTTGTCAGCATCCTGTGACCGTAAGCACATTTAACATTGAGATAATAATTTCCCTCATTCTTTCATTACTTCCTCAAGAAACTGAGACCACTGTCCTCTTTTCTTACAATATTCTTCTTGTGTATATGTAATGTTTGTGAGATATTATATAATATGTATAGTAATATATAAATATATATATATATAGTATGATTATATATATTCCTCTTTTATCCATCCTTTCATTAGAATATTGCATTCAGGATGATGCAGGGATTTTGTTGTTGTGTTGTTCTTGTTGTTGTTGTTGTGTGTTGCATTACCCTGACTCTGGAATGTGACCAACATCTAGAAAATGTTCAAATATAATTTCATGAAAGCTTCAGAATCTGTGATCAGATCTATCTGATTATTCGTATGGTGATGGGGATCTTAGTGTGGAGACTGGTATTGAACAGTTTTCTCTCTGGTATTCTAAGTTTCTGAGCTAATATCCACTTAATAGTGAGTGCATATCATGTGTGTTCTTTTGTGATTGGGTTATATCACTCAGGATGGTATCCTCCAGATGTAACCATTTGCCTAAGAATTTCATAATTTCATTGTTTTTAATAGCTGAGTAGTACTCCATTGTGTAAATGTACCACATTTTCTGTATCCATCCTTCTGTTTAGGGACATCTGGGTTCTTTCCAGCTTCTGGCTATTATAAACAAGGCTGCTATGAGCATAGTGGAGCATGTGTCCTTATTACCAGTTGGAACATCTGGGTATATGCCCAGGAGAGGTATTGCTGGATCTTCCTGTAGTACTATGCCCAATTTTCTGAGGAACAGCCAAACTGATTTCCAGAGTGGTTGTACCAGCTTGCAATCCCACCAGCAATGGAGGAGTGTTCCTCTTTCTCCACATCTTTGCTAGCATCTGCTGTCACCTGATACAATTTGCAAAACACATGGAACTCAAGAAGAATGAAGACCAAAGTATGGATACTTTGTTCCTTCTTAGGATGGGGAACAAAATACCCAAGGAAGGAGTTACAGAGACAAAGTTTGGAGCAGAGCCTGAAAGAATGATCATCCAGAGACTGTCCCACTTGGGGATCCACCCCATAAATAACCACCACACCCAGTCACTAGGCAGATGCCAACAAGAGCCTGCTGACAGGAGCCTGATATAGCTATCTCCTGTGAGGCTCTGCCAGTGCCTGGCAAATACAGAAGTGGATGCTCACAGTCATCCATTGGACAGAGCACAAGGTACTCAATGAAGGACCCAGAGAAATACCCAGGGAGCTGAAGGGGACTGAAGCCCCATAGGAGGAACATCAATATGAACTAACCAGTACCCCCAGAGCTCCTTGGAACTATACCACCAATCAAAGAAAACACATGTGGAACTTGTGGCTCTAGCTATATATGTAGCAGAGGATGGCCTAATAGGTTATCAATGGGAGGAGAGGCCCTTGGTCCTGTGAAGGCTCTATGTTCCAGTATAGGGGAATGCCTGGACCAGGAATGGAAGTGGGTAGGTTGAGGAGCAGGGGGAGTAGGGAGTAGATAGGGGATTTTCAGAGGGGAAATTAGGAAATGGGGATAACATTTGAAATGTAAATAAAGAAAATATCTAATAAGAAAGAGAAAGAAAGAAAGAGAGAGAGAGAGGAAGAAGAAGAAGGAGGGAGGGAGGGAGGGAGGGAGGGAGGGAGGGAGAGAGAGGGAGGAAGGAAGGAAGAAAGGAAGGAAAAAAGAAAGAAAGAAAGAAAGAAAGAAAGAAAGAAAGAAAGAAAGAAAGAAAGAAAGAAAGAAAGAAAGAAAGAAAAGTCTTCTCTCACTCTCTGATCCTTGATGCCTTTCCTCCACATTCAGACATCCAGAATAACAAGATTTGAAAGACAAAAATGGAATGCAGAATCTTCTGAGCCTTTACAGGATGTCATCTTTTCTAATGGCCAAAGCCTTTCTTTCACAAACCATTACTGATCAATTTGCTCAATGAATGAGAACACATCAGACACTGTGATGGATACAGACAGTGATGTCATATCCTTGTGTTTTTATTCTCCCCCTTTCTAGGTACTGACCATCTCACTGATCCTTCTGTTTAGCTGCCTCCTTCTCTCTATCTGTAGCCCATGTCCAGATAGTAGCTGATTTCATGAGGAAACATTTTATAAGCACAATAATTAAATGTCTTTGGCCCACACAGACAAAACAGCTGTCTAGAATAATGTTTAAAATTCCAAACAGTCGCATTGGCTTTCATACTAGCCTACAAATAAAAAACCATGAGGATAGCAAGTCTTAGAAGGCACAGGGGAGACCATCTTATCCTATTTTTAAGCTTCCTAATCTTACAAGACTACAAATGTTTCACTTTTGGGAAAATTTATCATGAGGAAATGGAGGGGAAAGAAAACTGCTAGGTAGACTACCTCCTCTTGGTTGAGAAGTTACTCAGCGTGTTCCTCATTGTTACACTGGAGTTTTATTTGCAAGGTAAGCAACAGGGCAAGGGCATTTTTATCAGGTGCTCTGGACTGCAAAGCTCACTTCTCAGCATCCATCATGGCGTGCTGATAACTTCAAAGACCTCTGTACCAAGTAGTAATTAAGGCTGGAAAAGAGAGAGCTGAAACAATGCCCCAGTTTTAAACACAGTATCTGTGGGCACCTTTGTGAATCCAGATAAAGACAAGTTTCTCAATATTTCCAGGAACCTAATACTCTCTCCAGTGTAAATTCTGGGAACATAGGGTAATAGCAACAAAGAAGATTGGATGCATATTTAAAGGTTAAAAAACAAAAGCATGCTCTGCTTAAAATGAACTGATTTGAAAGAGGCAAATGGGAGTTATCCAAATATGTAGAAACAATGATCTGCCTTTTCAAGAGTTTTAGCTTGAGGTGGCCACATCCTCTCTCATTTGCTGTGTTGCTGTGCACACTGTAATGCATAAGATCTTGCGGGATTCTGCCTTAGCCTGTAAAGTGCCTATCAGTTGTTGGCTGTGTGTGATTGTATCATTTCCTCTGTTCCATCATGAACTCAGCGACATTGCCCTCTCTTAGTGCCCTGTGCCTCTCATCCATGGATGGCTGAGCTGTGCATGGTGTGCAGTCAAGAATGCCCACTGAATGAACTTCTTGTCTATGTTGATCCTATTAACCAGATAATTGCCTAATCTCCACTTGGCTTTGTGTTCTATAGACACAAACTAACAGGTGAAGTGAATAAAAGCGCTCTCCCAGCAAATGCTCTCATGAATAGGGTCTTTTGATTGAGTGAGAATGTGATCGCCTGTACCTCAGGAAGACAATGTTCATCTCACACCAGTGAGCAGATTAAACCCAGGGCAAAGTTGACCCGAAAGATCAGACTTCGTATCAACACAAACAAACCCTTTGTAGAAATCCAAGGAGGCTGCATGTCCAGCCTATAGATATCCCTGCTCTACCCCCCCCCCCCCCCCCAGCAAACATTTAAAGCAGACATTCTAGCCTCCATCAACAGTGTTTACTTGGGCTGAGGCAAAACTCAATAGGATCGATTCCAAGTCACAGAGTCAGATAAAGGGACCAAAACCAAGCGAAAGAGCTTGAAAAGAAACAGAAAAGAAAGGGGGCTTGATTCATAGATGCCTAGACAATATCCAGGTCGCTACAGAGTTGGGAAAAATTAAAGAGTTTGTGGGGTGATTGTTTGCCCCCAGAAAGTACTTTTGCAGTTCAGGTTATGAAGTAAGCAGATTCAGTTTAGCTAGCATTTCATAGGGCATTCTGCTATTGCAGAGAGTCAAGAATATTCACTCAGAGAAAGTTATATGAAGCAGTTACCTGCATGTGCTCTATCCCTGCCCTTGATGCCTAAGCATATAAATATGTGACATATCATAATATTTTCATGTTGGGTAACTACAGAGAATATTTTGGCAAGGGTGCTTAATCTAAAATGTTCAATTTTAATCAGTTTGAACTATGGTCTGTCTTTCTGTGAACTGAAAGCCACCAATCAATTTTCCTTTATCTTTTTTTCTGTTTTTCTCACCCAAGGCAATGCCTTTTGTAAAAGGGTATTTATTTTTAATGGATTTTTTAATGAATTTTTCAGTCAAGCTATTAATAATGCCATTAATTATAGGCAGCTTGTATTAAAGTGCACGCTGGCCTCTTAATCCTGACCCCCAGCTATTGGCTTGCAGCTAATCCAGCCTGATGCTTGGCAGAGAAGGGCAGGCCTCAGCCAGCGGCTGCTAGGAAACAGGATGGGAAAGCCAGAACCAAGGGATAAGAGGGAGGAGGGACCGAATAGAATGTCTCCTCTTTGCCAGAGGGCCTGAAGTTTAAAGCCAGATGATGTGTGAGTGGGGTGGGATAATCCCGCGGATGCCACGCAAGCACTTAGGCAGAACTTCCCACTGGAAGGGTTTTGCTCTGCCTTCAAGGCCTGGCCGGTTTGATAACCCCAAAGGAACACTGCGCTCCCTTACCTGAGGGGGTTATGTGCGACTGCCTCGGCTTCAATCTGCTTAAATCGACCAGACAGAAGCCTCCACTGCATAATAGATTCCAATCCCTAGCTTTCACCCCATTCACCACTCCAGCTTCCCAGTATAGAAAAAGTGTTTAATTACCATTTGCTTTCAAGATACTTAAATGTTCCAGGATTTCACCCTTTGGTGGAAATGTTACTGTGGATTTGTGGGGACCAGTGGTATACTGTATGTTTCTCTTTACATTGGCGGGTACCGCAAGTAAACTGTCGGGTTGCAGTGGGTAATGAGCAAGGTTGCAGGTGTCCCCAGGTGACTTTTGTTGACTGTTGGGGTGGTTATGATAATGTTCAGCTGAAGGGAGAAAGCCAGCTCCATCTGAAATGATGGGGGAGAGGGAAATTAGAATCCCTGGGTTCTCTGCAGCTTCTGCTTTTTTCTGTAAGGCAGTTGTTACAGGGAACTGGAGAGAAAAAAAATGTCTCTAATAACAAAGCCAGTCTAATCAAAATAAATAATAACCCTCACATCGCTAGTCTGTGAAGGGCAATGCTGTAGTTATTTTTCCCGCGTAGTGATTTTGACATAAACCAAGGTGAGAAACCTCACTTGTAATTACACTCAAAATAAACCCGAGTTCAAGTCTCCAGAAAAAGGTGAGAATTTAAGAGGTTTATTTCATGCCAGATTGTGGTAAATATTTGCAGTGTGTGGAGAATGGGAAGGGTTTCAGGGGAGTTTGTTTCAGAATCAATTAATTTGTTAACAATGCCTTACCTTTATCCTTTTCAATTTGGAAATATCAGTTTCTTGCTTGCCTAAAAGGATTTCTGCTGTCAGGACAGAATGCAATAGGCATGGGTTGCTTTTACTACAAACTGGGAAGGAACATTGCATTTCATTAAATTACTTTATCTATCGGATGTAGGTTGTGTGTCTGGCATAGTCTGAGGGTGTGTCTAGTTTCACAGATGCATGAGGAACAGAAGCAAGCTGGCCCTTCCTTTACGAAGCTTGATGTTCAGTACGGTGCCTGAAGATGCTGAGATCCATTTCCTTCTTCTAGAGCCGAGAGTATAAACCTTCCTAATACTTCAGCGTTTTAATACAGCCCCTCAGGTTGTGATGCTGAGTCATAACCATAAAATTAGTTTTGTTGCTACTTCGTAACTGTAATTTTGCTACTGTTATGAATTGTAATGTAAATATCTGATATGCAGATGTTATTTGGTAACCCCTATCAAAAGATCTTTCCACCCCCAAAGGGGTCACAACCCATAGGTTGAAAAACACTTTCTAAATAGTTTTTCTCTTTGTATCTACTTATGTAGAATGTGACCAATATTTAAGGGATGGCCCCATGGATGGCAGGAATCATTATGATGCCCCCCAACTCTGTATCAAAGATATGAAAAGTAGCTTATTCTACTATAATTTGTGGTGAATCTGGAATATTTCTGCTGAGCTTAGAAGAATGTAACTTCATACATTTTAGACTGCCTCTGATCATATCTATATAGTATCATATGGAAGTGTCTCATGGTAAGTTAATTTACTAACTCTGGGAACAGTGCTTCAAGTTCTATCTGTGGTATATATTTCCTTGCTCAGAAAGTAGTGCAAGTAAAGAGAGTCATTGAGCATGCCCATCTTTGTCTCACTAGCATTTGTTTTTGTGCACATCTCTTTAAGCTCTTATCAGTGAAGCTATTACCTGGACAGAGTAGACATGGTAGCCTTCAACAGATCCTTGTTTTCTTGGTACATGGGAGAAATTAGTCTACAATTTAAAAGGATAAAGAGTTCCACTAGTTACCAGCAGGTTATATGTTTGCCTAATACACTCAATTTCTTGGTGTTACTATCTTGTGGTGCAACAGAAGTTGAAGTTGAACTTTTACTGAGGGACTAGACAATGAAAGTTGACAAAATGAAGTGAATATGAAGTGAACAATGGAATAATTTTTAATTTATTTTCTTTTAAAAGGTTGGTGTGCACTGAGTTTTCATTGTTCATTTGATTCTTTTGCTCCTTATTTTGGCCCTCAATTTAAGAAAACAAGCAGCCTGCAACACTTCAACGTGTTCCTTGGTCTCACTGAGGTTGTCTATCCTCATCTGTAAGGTGTGAATAAGAATTTTACTTTTCAGAGTAATGCAAGCTGACAGGTACAAAGAGTCCCTTACAGGATCATAAGTAGGGATTCAGCTTGTGGCTATAAGCTTATACTGTGTTTCTTGCTTCCTGACACTGTATGATGTAAAATCATATCAACATAACACACATTTCATAAGATGTTCACTCTAAGAAAATAGCTATGCTAATTCCTTGGTTTTACTCCCATGCCTGCAATTATATAGGTTTTGTTTCACTGAGATCAAAATTTATTGGTAATTTTTTGTGAGATAAATTATAGACCTCAAACTTTGTTCACTCAATTAAATGATGCAAGCATAAGATGAGTTCTCACCTCAATGAGATGTGGAGCATCTTGAGGTCTTCTATACACTCCCTCATGCTTCAAAACATTAGATTAATGTTGCTTATTGGTTATCTGAATTCAATTCAGAATGAAACCCAGTTAGGACAAACTGTTCTGTGTTGCAGGCATTCTGTTACTTGCCTGGTGATTATAAGAATTGCCCACGTACTTCTAATTTTGTGAGCACCTCACCTGAAACTCAGTCAAGGAAGACTCTGCTTGCTTTTGGGCACTAGGCAATCTTCCTACTAGATTCATGTTTTCTTTTAAATGTCTTTAAATCAGTCGTAAGATAGAACGGAATCAGATTGGTGGCAAGAGTCAAGATGTGAGGGAGGCTGCGGTTACGTGGTTGTGTAGGGTCTTTCTTTAGAAAGCATGGCAGTTTAAGTTGTTCTAAAGTGTTTCTGTATTTAAAATTGTTAAAATTTCCAGAACAAAGCCCAAACTATATGGCATAATTTGCCAAGCTCATTTCAAACGTTTTGGCAATTTTATTACATATTCAAAGATTCTGTCTTTTTTTTTTTTTTTTTTTTACTCAAATTGCCTAGGAAGTGGGGCTTCTTAATGTTCTCCACAGGTCACCTTAGAGTTGCTTCAAAGTTCAACGTTCAATACAGCTTTCCTATCAAAACAGAGCCATTTACAGATCACAAGATTAGTGGTTCATTTAAAGATTTGTAGCAAAGGCCAGGACTGAGAAACACAGAAGAAACAAATCTCTTTTATAGTATTTATTTGAGGATAAATAGGAGACACTGAAACCCAGTCTTTCTGAACATAGACACTATATTTAGTTAATTTGGCAACATGTCTCCATGAATATTTATTTTATAGCTCAGTTCATCCTAGGTCTTCCACGTTCACTTTTTTTTTTTTTATCTCCAGTCTTCACAAGTTTCAAATATATATATATATATATCCTATAAACTCCATTGTAAGTTCCAAGATTTTTTTTTCAAAAATATATTTGGTGCAGAGAGTGATGTAGCCCCTGGAATTCTGCTCTGTTTTAGCTGACCATGTCATTGACAGTATTCACAGTTCTTGTATGTGGAAAATATTGTACTTATACACACTGAGAACACAATAGAATATATTTGAAATGTGCCAGAAATGAGCTAAGGTAAGGTTTTCTGAGATAAAATTTACACCAATCTTTTGTTTTTCCTAATGGGCAGAAAACACATCACTCTTTGGTGTGTCAGGATAGGCAATATCAGAAAAGGCCTTAATTTTTAACTTTTCCAATTTCCTTCCACCTTCCACATTTGTCACAAAATGAAGAGAATAAAAAAAAGTCAGTGTCCAAATGAAGAACAATGTGTGCCTCTGTATTCCCATATTAATGTATCAACCCAATAATGGCTGTGAGTCACTCTCCTCATTCCTTTGGTCAGTACGCATGCTGCCTTATGTGATGGAATGAAGTCACCCCTGTTTTTATATGCTGCCTCACCTCCAGTTTACAAAGAGCCTTTATTTTCATTTCATCATGCTATGCACTTACTCTGTTTATGCAGTAAGTTATGACGAGAAGAGTGATCTCAATGAAGAGAAGGTGGAGGTTTTGAAAATTCAAATGAGGCCCACCACTTTGCAACATCAAAATCGCAGGATTTGGTCCCAAGTCACCATCTAATATTACCTGACAACATTCTAACCTGCATCAAGACACATCACCATCTTAGAGGGAATCAAGGAGACTCCATAGTAACAACCAAGTGCCATTTACACATTGTGTCATATAAGGTTCAAGTCTGCTATCAAGGCAAAATTTATTTGTTTCTGGTGTACTTTGGAATGTTTATCCTGCATTATTAGAAATGTTCCAAAAACAAGCCTCCCTTCTCACCAGACTAAAGAGACATTTTTTCCCATTGACCTTTAGAATTTTTTTTATTATCTACAAAGAGAAAAAGACACAAAGCACTGGCCATGGAAAACTATGAATAAACCAGAGGAAAACTAAATCTGTGAACAGTCTGCTTACTAAAATTATAAATTAGCCAAGTAAGTAAAGACAGGGAATTTTGCATAAGGTGTCTTAGGAACTGAAACAATTCCCCATAGGTTTTGAAGAAGAGAGATATAGTGGCTCATATGCATTTAATCCTAGCAGGGAGACAGAGGCATATGGATCTCTGTGAGTTCCAAGGCAGCTTAATCTATATACCAAGTTCTAGGCCAGCTAGGCCTATACAGTAGGTGAAATCCTGCCAAGAAAGAGGAGAATAATAAGGATGAGAAAGAGGAGGGGGGGGAGATGAAAATGCTTTTGAAGCATAGATGGTAGACTATTGTGTCCTTGGCATGGCTGTAGAATGACTGCATTCTCTAATATCTTTGAACGAAAAGTTACTAAATTCAGTCTCTAACCCAACTATGGATAGGCAGTGAGGGCAAGGCACATGGAACGTATTATTAGATACTTTGCCATCTAGGAATCCTGGTGAAGAATTAGGACTGTTATTAAAACCAGAAGAGAGAATTAGCTTTCATGGCAAGGTAACTACCATGTTACTATGTTCTATTTAGGTCAGTCATTGCTTTCTTTTCCGTTCTCATCTTTTATTGATCATCAAGAATAAGCATCCAAGATCACTAGTGATATTAATCATCAAGAATAAGAATAAAATATCACTAATGAAATTAATAATTAACTGGTAAATCTATACCTATTTCAAATCATTGAACCTTTTGATTATTGTTCACATTCTTTCTAGTCCTTTCATTTCGATCACTCCTAATGGCATGGCTCAAAAAAAGATGTAGTCTGATCATTATGGACTGCTGTAAATATTCCACAAAAACTTACAAGTAGAATTTCCTATGATCCAGCTATAGAACTTTGGATATATAGATTGCTTGTCAACATACCTGACTATAACTGATAAACATGGGTATTTACCCATGTTTATCACTTCACAATTCTCAATAGACAAGTTGCGGAGTCTGCTTAGGCACCCATCAGTGAATAAATGGGTAAAGAAAATGTGGTTCTGTACTCAATGGGAGGTTTAATCTACTATAGGGAAATGAACGGACCTGGAGGGCAGGGTGCTAAGTGAAATAAGCCAACCTCACAAAGCAAGCATCACAGGTTTACTGCTGGATGTGTAAAGATGACTTGAAAGTAAGAGGAGGATTTTGTGGGATGTGGACAGGACAAAAGAAGAAGAAGGAAGCATGAGAAAAGGCAATGGGGGAGGGAGGACTGAGAATTACCAAATTACATTATATGTGTGGAATTGTCGTAAAGAAACATTCCTTTGTACAATAAAATATACATCAATAAAAAATTAAAGTACATAAACTAAAAAAAACCTTTTCTCTGATTTCTGGAAAGTAATTTGATATTGTCCCCAACCTCACAACTTCCCTTACCGGTGAGGTTCCTATGACTCTTGGTTTTTTTGGTTGCTTGTTTTTTGTTTTTTTTTTTTTTCTGACGTCACTCTCCAGTTGATTCACTCTGACAATACTGGGTTATGGATTCAAGGGAAGGTGAGAAAAAAAGAACAAAAGGAGATCTATCCATGCCTTAGAGTCTCTGTCACCACAGTGGGAATATATTTTTGTTTGTTCTTCACAGGAATGATGAATACTGATCAGATTAAATGTAAGACCCACAGGGAAGCCAGTCATGTGTACTATAAAATACTCTGGGTCCCAAACAGGGTATCACACTTTATGATATCAGAAAGGACTGATAAATCTCAGTAAAGACCAGGTTAAAAAAAATTTAAAGCAAAGTAAACAGGGAGCCCCAGGGACTAAATTTCTCTCTTATTTCTCCATGTCTGTTTTCTCTTAACTCTCCATAGCACCTACCCTTCCAACATTTCTCTAGGGAGATACACAATCCCCAAGGTTATAGAAAAACCAAGAATGACACTCAGAGAGTGATCAAAGTAAACAAAGGCTGTGCTTGTGTACAGACTCTGTTTTATTTCCCCAACTTAAAACACTGTCTCCACCTAGCCTAGTGAATAGCTCAAAACAGCTCCTGAAATCTAAGACTGCCTTACAGAACCATGGGAGTAAGACCTCCTGACCTTTCCTTTCTATCTAAGCTTGTCCATTATGTGGACATAGCAGGACCATGTAATTTTAAGATAGTTGATAGAAAAGAACATAGTTATAAACACATAAAAATGATTTGTGTATTTCCTCAATTCATGCTAGTTCTATTATACCTCGTAGCTCTGCCAGTTATTAAAAAACAAAAAAACAAACAAAAAACAAAGTCTTCTTACAAGAAATTTCAATACATGCTGGGTGGGATGTGTAGAGTTTATTTTACAGTCACCTTCAAAGCACAACGTGATCAACATAATCTTAACTTACTTGTATAGGATGCTGGAAAGTAACAATGAATGATGTCTTTGGATTTGGTTTTTCTGTTTTGTTTGTTTGTTTGTTTTTATATTGTTTTCCTGCATGACAGCAAGGAACTCCAACACAGTATAAACTAATATGGCATTTTGTCTCAGTGAAACATAGCCATGGTAACCACAATTTTTCAACCTTATGGTTCATGAGGCAGGAAAAGGAGAATGCCTTTGTTGCTGTTTGCTAAAAACACAAAAGAACATCAGTGTAGTGTCATAAACAGAATTAGCTAAAGAAGAACCATTCCATTCATTCTTCAGTCTAACGTTACCCACCACCTTGAGTAAATACTGTCCAGTGTGTCACATCTCTCTTTCCATCCAGTATTTGGGAGGCAGAGGCAGGCAGATTTCTGAGTTTGAGGCCAGCCTGGTCTACAGGGTGACTTCCAGGATAGCCAGGGCTATACAGAGAAACCCTGTTTCCAACTCCCCCCCCCCAAAAAAAAAAAAAAAAAGAAAGAAAAGAAAAGAAAAGAAAAGAAAAGAAAAGAAAAGAAAAGAAAAAGAAAAAATGAGTAAAAACTTACATATGAGATATCAACTCAGGTACCAAAAGACTTATGAAAGCATCAGAAACTTGTATTTTTAAGCCATGTCTGAAGTCAACACTATGGAGAATTTCAATGTCCACCATATTTCAGAGTTATGAAAAATGGTAGAAAGATAGATTAGACATAGCAACAATATAAGAAAAACACTGGTCTGTTATGATTAAAGCGCTGTCAATATACCTATCAGACCAGGATATAACTTTATAGTCTGATGAAAATGATTATAAAATGACACTTGTGGAAATTAAGGCTAATTGAATCCCCATAATGCTGCAGAATGATTACAATGGTTTGCTATTAGGTGAAGAGTCCTCTCTACTTTCACTTGAAAAGATAAAATGGGCAACAATATTTCTGACAAAATTTACTTGCAACTTGAATGTATGTGCCTATGGCTAGTAGAATCACTGTGTTCTAAACTTGTGAGTTACACATGATAACCTGTCTATCACAATATAGAACTGTTCACTACACTATAACACAAATGACTAACTTACAATAAAAAACTCACATAACTTGCGTTTTAAAAGGCCTATATATTTTTTACAATAAAGTGCCATTCCATTATTATTATTATTATTATTATTATTATCATCATCATCATCATTATTGGTTTTATTACACTGGGAAGATGTTTTCTGTTGTCTATGACTTTTGCAACTTTATGAATAATCTAATGAGAGGCATTATGGTGTCAAGACTTTGAGAAGAGAAATTCAGTGTGAGTCTTCTTCCTTCATGTTTCTGGATCATTCTGAAGACAGGAAGCAATTGCTCTGGATTAGATAATCAGGGGCTAATGCTTTCTTATTAAAGATGAGGTTAAGGAAACTTCTTTAAACTCTGTCCCTTCTTGCACTGTCATGTATTACAGGAAAGCCTTGCTTCCACAGGCAAGGCAGTTGTTGGGCACCTCTCTTCTTAGCACAGGGAGGCTGATCAATTAGTCCATTTAGCAAGAGCTCCCCGGCCAGCCTCTCTCTGGAAAATAGGTGAGAAATTCTTATATTCTTCTCAATATGTTAATCAGATGACTGGTATCATAGTCCTCTAACTGTGTAATACCAGTCCCCCTTGGCAGATATATTTTATTTGGATAATGATGTGAAATTTAAGATCTACGTTTCAATTGTGCAGAGCCATAGGCAGTTGTCAATTTTAGTGACAGACACAGACCTCAAGCTAAATTCCTGTGCACAAGCAAAAATTCCCAGAAGCGTAGCACAATTCTGGTCCCTTAATAGAAATACATTCTCTCCCATTGACGAGCAGTATTTCTAAACTGCTCATCGTGTCCCTTGGTACTAGCAAATCATTAGCGCTCTCAACTATTTCCTCTTACTTGGGCACTGGTCACTTGAGCTATCAACCAGCCTGATGGGAAATCAGACAGCTATAACCTGATAGTGTATTTCTTCTCCAGTAGAACTGTCTGATTACACACCTTTTTTTTTTTTTTTATCCCTCTGCAGTTTTTCTAAACATGTTGCTAGTTAATAGATCCAAACTCCACACTAAAGGAAAAACTCTCAATGGCAGAATTTCTAAGACCTCAGGATCTTCGTACCAGAGAGAATTCCCACTGCTGATCTTGCTGTTGGCAATTATATTAAAGCAACAGCCAGTGAGTGGGACTCCTGGCCTGGGGCATTCGTAATATGATGTGTTGCCTTGCCCCTAAAGGTCACCAGTTCAAATCCAACTGTGGCTAATGGGAGGCTGCAGAGTGCCTAGTTATTCTAGATCCAATTATTTGTTAAGTTTGTAAAAATACAAAGTGGATCCTACAGCAAATGTAGCAAAATAAACATCACCATTAATCTCAGCCCACTGACATTATAATTTAAAATTTTTTGAGTTTTAACTAGCTCAGCTAAGAGGAGGAAGGAATAAAGGATAGGATGGTTTCATACTAAACTGCCATCTCTGTACTGTGGCCTGAACTTAAATAAACTGAGGCTTTGTTTCATCAGGGAGCAAGGGAATTCTAGAACAAAATGTCCACTTCCCCGAAGTATGCAATAGGGAGGCCAGTAGGGGCTAGGTATGTTTTCCTGCTCCAATAATAGACTTTGGGGAACACTATCAGGTGTTGCTTCATTTACATATTTCCAGGTAAAACCAGAGGCATAAACCTTTAGGAAAATGATATGGGACTCATACTACACATACTAAATACTACTTAACTACAGAAGAGGGGTTGAGAAAAATATCTTCAAGATTGCTACTATGTCAAGGATTTGTATACTGAGTGATAATATTCAAACAGCTTTCACTCCCCTGATTGACAGGTACCACCATCTCTCCCAATATATGTATATGTATGTGTATATGTATGTGTATATGTATATATTATGCCACATATATTTGACTGTGTATATGTATATGACAAGCATCACAATTTCCCAACAATATATGTCTATGTGTGTATATATGTAAATATATATATGTATCTGTGTGTGTGAGGGGGAGAGAGAGAGAGAGAAAGAGAGAGAGAGAGAGAGAGAGAGAGAGAGAGAGAGAGAGAGAGAGANAGAGAGAGAGAGAGAGAGAGAGAGAGAGAGAGAGAGAGAGAGAGAGAGAGAGATTTCCCCTACATGACTCTCCTGCATCACCAAACCATATCTTGACTACTTTTCCTAGTCATGTACTCACACAGAAGACTAACACTTCCTGATCCTCTAAAACTTCAATATAACAAGAGAAATAGACTATACCTCAGTGTAGAGTGTCAGAGAAACCAGGTAAAAGACATGGTAAGTAAGGGCCCTGGACACAGTTCACATAGAATAATGAGCCTTTATTAGTAATGAATTCTTTCTCCTCATTTCTCAAAGGGCAGCAACCCTGAACTCCGACTGGCAGAGACAGGGGAAAAAAAAAAACTACATGAACACCAAGGCAGGTTTCTCCAACTTCTTTCTCAAACAGCTTTCTCAAACAGCCTTCTCCTTTCTTCCCCCTGCCCCCGGGGTACATCCTGTTTTTTGTTTTTCATCTGTCCTCTGACCTAATCCCTCCCCCCCTCTCCTGGATCCAATCAGAGTTCAGCGTCCAAGTGCTCAGGCTCAGCTTCTTTGTAAACAGGGATCACAGGGCTTGGTCACACCCCCTTCCCACATATCCCCCTTTTTGTCCTTTTTGTTTAATTAAAATGGCTCCGGATTACATCTGTCTTAGGTTGCCCTCAACCATGTTATGTCCTTACCTGTCACTGGTGTTGTGAACTCATTTTAACCACCCTATCTTAGATTGGTATGCACATGTGAGAGTCTTACCCATCATGGATTAATGATCCATCGTACTGAGCCAAACATGGGGCGAATTACCTGACTCTACAGCCACCATAGCTTGAATCAGCAGTCATTGGTCAGCCTGCGCCCACCTGTGCATGCATACCATGTACCACAGCATCTTGAATCACTGCTGTAACTATGGTGGCTGTAATTCCAAAATCTCTCCTATTCCTTAGGAGCACTGACAACTGACCCTCCTGCACCTCCAGAGGCCAGGGTATGGCTGTGGGTATTCTGGTCACCATCGCCAGGGGTGTCTAGTAACATTCCAGCATTGATACAAAAAGCATGTGATATTTGAGCATTCTAATTCAAAAGAACTAGTCCTATTACTAACTAA
>NC_034594.1:1593075-1610083 GCF_900095145.1 Mus pahari | reverse complement strand
AAGCATATTTTAAAGTTGCATTTGCTCTTTCCACAATGCCTTAGCCCTTGGGATTGTAGGGCAGGCCATGAACCAAGTATATTCCCAAAGCTTGACAAAGGTGTAAAAATTTTTGCAATGTATAGGCAGGTCCATTATCTGTTTTAATTTGTCTTGGCATACCCCATGCAGCAAAGGCATGAAGGCAATGAGCAATAACATGTTGAGCCTTTTCCCCTGCATGAGCAGTTGCAAAAATGACACCTGAGTAGGTATCTACCACATATACATTTTTGTAAGGATGACAAAAGGACAAAAACAGTGGATGTTGCCTTAATTAATCCTACATTTTCCAATTGTTGAACTGCTTGGACCACATACTGGCTATCTGAAATCAAATTAAAGGCCTCTTCCATTTCTAGGAACACTTGTAGGACAGCATGTTTGAGGGCCTTGGGGCAGAGGACCCCATGGACCATTTTTTGGCTTGGTTCCTGTCTGGACTGGGACAAGGGGATGACCATCTACATCCCTCTTGGATTGGCAGTCCCCCGCCCAATGGTTGTCTTTACGACATTGTGGACATAATTTTGGGTGCCTCACGGGAGCTGCATTAGTTGGCCACGGGCGATTTTGACAATCTCTTTAAAAATGCCCAGCCTGGCCACAGGAAAAGTTAGGGCCTTCCGGGCAGAAGGTTGGTTTCCTTGACCTTGTTGACCAGCTTGTATTCCTGTTAAAATAGCTGTAGCCAACCCTTGATTAGTAAGAGGGGTATCCATGACATCTCTACACGCTCTTATCCAGACATCCATTGTCTTAGTTTTGTAAGGTCGTACAGCATCCCTGTAAACCTTGTTTGCTTGTTCATAGGCTAATTGTTTGACGAGTGGCATGGCTGCATCCACATCTGGGAAGACTCTACTTGCAGTCTCAACCATCCTGGCTAAAAAATCAGAGAAAGATTCTTTCTCCCCTTGTACAACTTTAGACAATCTGGATCCTAGATCTCCTGTCCCTGAAAGCATTCTCCATGCCTTGAGGGCACAATTATTAATTTGTTCATATACTTGTAGAGGATATCCTGTCTGGTTGTTCACAAAATTTCCTTGCCCCATGAGCATGTCTCCACTATCTGAGGATTCCTCTGTACTCTCATCAATACTCTCCTATCTTTTAGCCTCCTTTCTTTTCTGCTGATCACTATGTTGAGACATAACCTCCTTTACTTCCTCTAATGCTTCTACCCCTTTTTCTATCTCAGCAGTATACTTTTCACTCTTGTCTGTCAGGCAAAGTTTGACTAAATTCCAAATGGCTAGCATGCCTGATGGTAATAGGGTAGTTGAATCCGCTGCCTGCAAGTCTCGACCTACTCATTCCCAATATTGGGGGTTCACATAGCCCTCTTCTAGAAATCAGGGTGCCTCTTTAATTATTGTTTCCAAGAATTTGTCTAGATTTTCATTTTTTAATTTAACTCCACTTCATTTGAGAAGCCACACTAATGCGGTTTTTACTTTCACTTTTGAAGCGGTGGATCCCATGGCTTCATATCTGAGGTTTTCTGTCCCTTTTGGAGGCTAGACTTTCTTAACTCTGTCCCTACACCGGGACTTCGTCCCTACACCAGGAGCCTAGATTCATTCTTAGCCTAACTTCATCCCATACGGGCCACCAGATACCCTGTTCAGATTCCCCATACAGGCCACCAGATGCCGCAACCCTGCACTCTGACCAGCAGAGATGGCAAAAAAATGACATGAATGCCAAGGCAGGTTTCTCCAACTTCTTTCTCAAACCACTTTCTCAAACAGCATTCTCAAACAGCCTTCTCCTTTCTCCCCCCCCCCCCCCCGAACAACGGGCACATCCTGTTTTTGTTTTTCATCAGTCCTCTGATCTAATCCCTCCCCCCCCTCCTGGATCCAATCAGAGTTCAGCCAGGGCGTGCGGTGATAGACCGGTGACTCATCAGGCAGGCAGCACAGGATCGTCCAAGTGTGCAGGCTCAGGTTCTTGGTAAACAGGGATCATGGGGCTTGGTCACACCTGCTTCCCACATCAAAGGATTGATTATTGCCGATTGATTTGCGCACTCAAATAGTTCTGAAATTTGGACTTGCCTTTTTATCAGAGGTATATTATAAAATCAGTAAAGGTGAAGTTACCTTGTATGAATTGTTATGATCACAACCTCACCTCTTGGAATAAAGTGGGGGTGTGCATCCTACTTTAGTGGAATGACTATAAAGCCTGATTTAAAAAAAAAAAGTTTGCTTGGGCAAACCTTCAGTTAGAATAAAGAAAGAAGTGAACACAGGCATATTTAATTTCCCTATAGAAGCCTGTGGTGGGAAATGAACTCTGAATGAATTCTTTCCACCTCCCCTTCACTTCATTTCTGGACTCAGCTTGTATGCCCCCCTTTTTGTCCCATTATTCCTAGATAACTCTCATCTATCTAAATATGCCTAAATCACTAATTATGAAGCCTTAATTCGTATTTCATAAATAAAAATGTCTTTGATTTCCTCCTTTGTGACTGAAATTCTTGTGTTCATACTTACCCATTCAGGAAAGATTGCTCAAATGTGGTATGGATAGTTCTTGGCTGTGAGGACTCTTCCATGAAACCTGAGATGTTCATCAGTATTTCTAATCTTTACACTACAGATGCCAATAACACAACCCATGTTGTGACACTCAGAATATGTCTGGCTATTGTCACATGCTCCCTAGGGTGGAAGAGTCTGCCAATTGAGAAGTACAGATATAGAGGCCCCACTGGTCTCTCCAAGCCATCTGGGAAAATGGCACCAAGGAAATATAAATAAATAGCTAGCATTATGCCTGAGAACAAAGGGCCTTCTGTGTCTGTTGTTTACCCAGCTTCCAAGTTACCTGCAGCTTCTCTGGTCCCAAGAATCCCATATTGGGCTACAGACAGATGTGTTTGGCTTTAACAATACCTTGGGATTTGGAAATGGGAACTAGAGAAGTGAAGTTAGTTTTTATTTGACAGTTTTTGAAATTCTGTGGCTATTGATCTTTGATGTCTTCCAGATGGAACATGCAATAACATACAGCCTAGTTGTTGATTAAAAAGAAAAGTATCATACTACAATTGCCAAGAAAACTCTGGAAAAAAATAGTTGTAGCAGAAATGTGTCTACAATGGAACCTTAGTCCAGGATGAACTGAGAGCTCAGTAGGGCAGAGTAAAGAATTCAGAGCAATGAAGCCTGTCTGTATCAAAACAAATGCCCATCTGCATTCAGAAAGCCATGACAATAAATTTAGCTTTCTCCAAAGATGATTTAGGGGGCTTTTAGACTTTATTCTGAGTGTATCAAGATAACAGAGAAGCTATGCAAATATTAAAAGTAAACCATTGAACAACAACAAGCAGCCTTCTTAGGGACAGAAAAAGAAATGACAAGTGACTTAAGATTGCATTATTCTGTACATGCTAGTGATCTGGGAGAGAACTATGGCCGCAATGAACAATGAGTGTGATTCAGGTTATTTTCTACCCCTTTGCTAAAAGGTCAGTTTTGGCTTTCCCCTCTCCTCATTCGCCAGCAACTAATTCCTTTCCAAACTATGAGATGTGTTCACTGAATCAGCATTGTAATGAGACAGTCACTCACCAGTTCCTGTGATGTTCCCTGAGGAGAAGCTCAGATCTGGAGCTATTGGATGACATCTTTCTCACTGGTGCCCTCTCCTTGATCCTTACAAGGAGTCTAGTAATACCCACCTTCTCTATTTGCTTCCCTCTCCAAACACAAGCAGTGGTGTATATTCCTTTTGCTGTACAAGATGTAAATATAGCACAAGACCCTTCTCAAAATGAAGACAGTCATCCAGGGTAGGCACACAAGTCCTTAAAAGACAGAGGGGTTCTCTGCTCAAAGAAAATGCTAAATTTATATTTTCAGCCACAAATAAGTTGTAGACAGAATCACCTGCTTTGAAAATAAAGGAAGCAGAGATACACTGAAAATATGAAGATATCATTTGAATGCCAGATATTGTTAACCACATGGCATTTTCTTTCAATAATACATCAGCATCTATGACACGGTATGGCTGGCTGGGAGGTAAAAAGTTGGGTGAAGATACCTGTGCACTATTACCTGATGACATGATAAATGTGATGATTAGTGTTTTCAGAGTTGAGGTGGGCCTCTGAGCATCCCTGTGAGGGGTTATCTTGATTAGATTAATTGCAGTGGGAAGACAAGCCCACTCTGATCATGTTATTCTCTACTCGAGAGTATTCAATTGAAGAAAGAGAACTTATAAGCAGCATGCCTATTTTCATTCGGAACTTTCTGATTTCTGATGAAGTGTGACCAGCGGCTTCAAGCTCCTGCTGCCTTGACTTCACTGTCATGATGGACTATTCCTTGAACTGTAAGCTAAAATGAAACCAGCTGTCCTTAATATCCTTTTATCAGGCTTTTTAATCACAACAACTACCATGAAAAGAAACCAAGATGACGACAGTAGGGATATCTTAATTGGATTCTAAGAAGCCTTCATCACTACTTTCAGTGTCAAATGTTTAAGGTTACACAAAACCTCAGCTTTGTTTTCTCCTATGAGCAAAGGAAACTAACAAGGAGATTTCGTAGTGTATAAAATGATTACAAAGTGTCACCTGAATTTCTATCTTCATTATAACTTTAGATTGCTTTGAGATATTTGAGTTGACAATTTTTATGATTACCATGTCAGCTCAAGGAACATAATACTGACAAGAATGGTTTAAGAGCGTATATTGAGGAAAGTTAATTTTGTGACAGGGCATAAACTTTAAATCTCTTGGGAACCAGAACACAACTTATGGGTTAAATGAAAGTGAAGTAGAAGTGAAGTAGAGAAACAAGAACACTGCTTTCTGATTTGGATATGAAAATACTCTCAACACTTTCATCAGAAGTGAGGACATTTTCCTGATAATTTGTTTTCTAATAAAGGTTTCCAACTATCATATTGAAGTACATAATTTGTGTGTTTAACTTACTGAGGTAGGGAGAGAAGTTAATAATGTCTGATTGCACTACTAATTCAAACCCAAATATATAGCTACAGAGATTGTGGTGAGATGGAATCTCCAATTTGCTTTAATTTAATTTTTCCTAAAGGCTAAAGATTTTGAACAGGAAACAAAAACATGTATTGTATTAGCCATTTATATTTCTTTTGAGAATTGCCTATTCACCTCATGAATACATACTAGTCATCAGTTGGGCACTTGTTTTGTTCTGTTTTGTTTTGGTCTTGTGCTAGCCAGGAAGGAGGGAAGCAAGAGTCCATATTTACACCTGGAAGGACTGCAAACTAACAAACACACTATGGAAATTAGTATGGAGATTTCTTCAAACATTAAAATACAGTGCTTCCAGGTGATCCTGGCTATACACCCAAAGTTTTATTATAGAGATATTTGTAGAATCCCTGTTCATTATCCATAACAGTCAGAAAGTGGAACCAGTTTAGGTGAGCTTCAATAGATGAGTGTGCAATAGTATGTATATATATATATATATATATATATATATATATATATATATATATATATATATTTGTGTGTCTATATGTATACACATACATATATATTGTGTCTATATGTGTATATACATACATACATGTATATATACGGTATACAATTATGTTTTATTCACCTGTAAAGAAAACATGAAATTATAGAATTTTCAGGAAACTGAATGGATCTTCAAAGTATTTAAACAAGTGAGGAAACTCAGACCCAGTATTACATATACCACATATTCTCTCTCATATGCAGGTCTGTGCTTTTAATTTCCATTTGTCTCTCTCTGTCACCTGTCTATCATCTATTTAGGTGGGCATGAGTTTCATATGTTATGAAAACTAGAAAGGAGACTACAAGAAGAGAAAAAAAATACGTGTTGAGGAAAGAGGTAAGGGACATGGGACACTTGACAAAAGCAGAAAGGAAACTGATGAGGCTTTAAAGATTTGCAAGGGATCTGGGAGTTGGGAAAAAGAAGGACAACGGGAGAATCAATAAAATAAACTCTGTTTGAAGACCATTTCCATGGAAACATTTGCCCTTAATCCTATCTCTCTCTCTAGCATCCCAAAATATCCATAGACTTCTATCACCATATGTTAGTTTTTTATGAGATATTTTCTTTATTTACATTTTGAATATTATCCCCTTTCCTAGTTTCCCCTCTGAAAATTCCCTGTCCCCTCCCCTCTCCCTGCTTTCCAACCCACCCACTCCCATTCGTGCTCCTGGCATTCCCCTATACTGGGGCATAGAGCCTTCACAAGACCAAGGGTCTCTCCTCCCATTGATGACTGACAAGGCCATCCTCTGCTGCATATACAGCTAGAGTCACAAGTTCCACCATGTGTTTTCTTTGATTGGTGGTATAGTTCCAAGGAGCTCTGGGGGTACTGGTTAGTTCATATTGATGTTCCTCCTGTGGGGCTTCAGTACCCTTCAGCTCCCTGGGTATTTTCTCTAGCTCCTTGAGTACCTTGTGCTCTGTCCAATGGATGACTGTGAGCATCTACTTCTGTATTTTCCAGGCACTGGCAGAGCCTCCCAGTCAGCTATATCAGGCTCCTATCAGCAGGCTCTTGCTGGCATCTGCCTAGTGTCTGGGTTTGGTGGTTGTTTATGGGATGAATCCCCATGTGGGGCAGTCTCTGGATGGTTGTTCCTTTAGGCTGTGCTCCGAACTTTGTATCTGTAACTCCTTCCATGGGTATTTTGTTCCCACTTCTAAAAAGGATTCTGAGCTTCTGGGCTAATATCCACTTATCGGTGAGTGCATATCATGTGTGTTCTTTTGTGATTGGCTACCTCACTCTAGATGATATCCTCCATATTCATCCATTTGTCTAAGAATTTTATAAATTCAGTGTTTTTAATAGCTGAGTAGTACTCCATTGTGTAAATGTACCACATTTTCTGTATCCATTCCTCTGTTGAAGGACATCTGGGTTCTTTCCAGCTTCTGTCTATTATAAATAAGGTGGCTATGAATATAGTGGAGCATGTGTCCTTATTACATGGTGGAACATCTTCTGGATCTATGCCCAGGAGTGGTATTACTGGATCTTCCAGTAAAACTATGTCCAATTTTCTGAGGAACTGCCAAACTGATTTCCAGAGTGGTTGTACCAGCTTGCAGTCCCACTAGCAATGGAGGAGTGTTCCTCTTTCTCCACATCTTCACCAGCATCTGCTGTCACCTGCATTTTTGAACTTAGCCATTCTGACTGATGTGAGGTGGAATCTCAGGGTTGTTTTAATTTGCATTTCCATGATGTTTAAGGATGTTGAACATTTTTTTAGGTGTTTCTAGCCATTTGTTATTCCTCAGTTGAGAATTCTTTGATTAGCTATGTTCCCCATTTTTTAATAGTGTTATTTAGTTTTCTGGAGTCCAACTTCTTGAGTTCTTTATATATATTGGATATTTACCCCCTATCAAATTTAGGATTGGTAAAGATCTTTTCCCAATCTCTTGATTGCCTTAATTAATTGTTATGTATATTTGATGCCTGGTGTTTATTAGCTTGGCACCATATTTTCTTGGATGTGTCTCATGCTTATTTTATTTTTCCTTCAATGAATGCTGAGTGTTATTCCCTTGTATATCATTACAATGGAATTCATTAATGTGTTGAGTACTATTGCTTGCATCTTGAGAATGAATACTGGGGATTAACAATCTACTTTCTACAATGCACATACATAAGTTGCATAGTTCTGTATGTTTGCTGCTTCACTGACCAATTCATGTTGGTTACAAAGCTAATTTATAGTTCATCTTTGTCTCAGTCCTGTACATGGATGCATCTAATTCATGTGTGTGAGTGCATGTTTGTGTGTGTGCATTGAATGTCTGTGTGTGAGTGTGTGAATGTCTATGCTATGTGTGTGTGTGAAGGTGTTCATGTTTGTGTAGATACACAAGGAAGTATGTGAAGTTGACCCTGGGTATTTTCTTGAATCATTCTCACTTTAGGGATTACATATTGAGGCAGGCTCTCCTCCTTGAGCCCAGCGCTCATAGATTTGTCTAGCTCTCCGTATTACTGGGTGGATCACATGTAGGTAAAAACTTTATAGACAGCAGAAAAAGATGTAATCATATGTGTATTCCTATTTGTAAATACAAGCATTCAATGAATATTTCCTTACCATAATTAATATTTATTAATTATTTCTTTTATTATTTCGTGATCAACAGCTACAGTTCTGGTCTAAACTAGAGCCAGCAATGGGTAAAATATGACAAAACATAGGACTACACAAGTGCTCAAAGGCTGCCACCCCAGCCCCCTTCAGAAGACTTCACATACAGGCTGTCTGCCCACGTTTGCTATCCTCATAGAAATGCATGGAATGGCACTACTGCTCTATAAGGAAAGGGGAAATGACAGTAAGATTAAAAGCAGAGGGTGTGGATCATTACAGCTGAGGAAAAAACTTGAGTTTCTCCTAACAACCGCCCTTCCCCCCTCAGACCTGACAAATATCCGAAACCGATGGCTCCTCTCATACTGTTTGTTCATGGATGTAAAATTCTTCATTAAAGTTGAGGGATTAAATATAACAGTTTAGCTAATTAATTATAGTTTGATCGTTTTGACACCTCCAAATGATCCAGCCACATACCTTGAAGCTTTGTCAACTCAATTGCATCTTTATTTTTGTTGCCTTTAACCAACAATGAAGACGAATGCCACTCTTTCTAGTTTTCAATCACTGCTACAGAAGTGTTCCCCTGGCAATGTGCAAGGACAGACCTAATTAATCCCTCATCTGCCCTCTGTGGTGTCTATACATCACACTGGCAGTTGAAACTGCTGCTTGTTTTAAGGCTATTGCTGGAATGAAAAGCTCATCTGTTTTTCAATAATTTTACCACAGGTGGTGATTTGTAATTAGAAAGGGCAGAAGCCAAATTTCAGCGTGTGTGAGCGCGCATGCGAGTGCATGCGTGAGTCTGCGCACATGCTCACAGGGGCTTTTCTGTGCTTTGTAATTTAACAGTGAGTGTTTTTTGTAAAGGAGAGGAAAGAAGTGAAAGGGAGGAACCCCCAGCAGGAGCCAAAGTGATCCCCACTTGGCAGCAAGCCAAGCAAGAGAAGTTAAAAAGATCAAATATTTTTGTTCTTGACTTTTTGTGTTCTCTTAAAAAAAAAAAAAATGAAGAGGAGCCTCAGATAGATTAGAGATCAAACACTGACAGAAACTGGAAAGACTGAAGATTCAGGAAACTCTTAGAGTGGGGGTACTTATGCTAAGTTACTGCTGGTTATAGAACAGGGGAATTTAGCTGAGAAACGTTTCTTTGCCCAGGGTCTGTCTCTGGTATTAGGGGCAGAGCCTGCATCCTCCTCATCATAGAATTGAGAGGTATATTGAAAGGCAGTTTAATGTACAGTTTGGATAACTTAACAATCCAGTCAGGAGAGAAGGCGGCTACAAGAAGCCTGGCAATAAGGCCAAGGCAGATCCATACAAGGACAAGTGCACCAGCAGCCGTGGCGTTTCTATCCCTGCCTCTCACAGCTCGTTCCCTTTGGCCTTCTTGATCTAATCAAATCCTGGTTTTTACTCTTAAAGTTGCCTTAGTTCTAGGAAGCCCTCCCTACCAGTCCAGCCTGCTCATCATCTTCCACAGCCTAAGGTTTCTTTTCCTGTCTGCAAGGTGGAAATCTTGGTACCCTCCACTTGCCATATGAGCATAAGTACCCTGACTCTTCATCTAGAATGCAGATCTCTGGAGGGCAAAGGTTTTTGTCTTGATCTCGAAATCACTTTGTGAAGTCAATTTGTTTACATGTTCATTCACATGTGTGTATAAGATTTGTAAATTGGTCTTATAATCACCAAAGTAAATTTTAAATAGATGCTAAGGCAGAAGGTTGAATCACATGCTAGACAAGACATAGAACTGTGGCAGAGGGCCAGCCTAAAGTAAAATGGTTTGGATAGATATAGTGTTATTCATACTATGTAATTTTTTAAAAATAAGAGTGGATTTCCTGCATATAGTTTATTGGCAAAGGTAAGCAAAGGACACCTCTTGTGTAGGTCCCTTATACCCCTGTCTTTCTGTAATCATGCAGGTGGTTGTTGGAAGAGGATAGAGGAAAGAATGAGAAGAATTCTGACTCAGTGGTTTCACCCATGTTGTGTTAATGTGCACCCAACAGTCTACTCTGTTTCTTCACATAATAAAAGACAAGGGAACAACATGCCAGAGACACGTAAGATTAATGTTAGAGTTTGATTCTTTCATGTTAAAATATTTCTCCATTAAAAGGACTGACCTATCTAATTGTGTAGGCCTTTCTCTCTGCATGAGTGAGCTTACATTACAACAGCAGAGCCTATCTATATCCTATCACTCATCCTGTCAGATCTCCATCTCTTCCTCCCTGATGGCTGTCAGGGAGACCAGCTCGTTCTAATGCGATTGGTTCCAACAATACATTGTCCTCCCACACAGGTGCATGGAATTTGAATAAACCAGTATTAACACACTCTGAATTCAGCATTTATGAAGAACACTACACATGATTTCTGACATCTGGGAAAGGAAAAGTCAGTACTGGGAATAGGAAATAACATTTCCACATTTTTGTTTTATAGTTGTAGTGATATCACTTGGCTTTGTTTTGACCTTGGCTTGCTTCGTTGGCTTTGTGAATCAGATTATACATTTATTTAGTTCAAGCTGCTTACGTGTCTTTGGATGCTAGTGTCTCATCTTATGGTGCAGTGCTTATTTTGAGCCTTCATTTCTTACTGTTTCCATGCATGAATCTTTAATCTGTTCTAACATTCCGAAGATATCTTACATATTCCCATTTCTACAGTTTACATATCATTCCCTTGCGGAGGGACACAGTCTTTCTCTGCTTATCGATGAAACTCTTACCTTAGTCAGAGCCATCGCAGATGCCGTGGCAACTCTGTTCCTCCTCAATCCTGTTCATAAAGTGTACCTCTCTGTGGTAGGGCAATAAGTTACTATTTGCTTCAAGAACACCTTTGTACCATTATAGTTATTGCTAACTTATTCTAGAAGCATTAACATATATCCAAACACTTTACTTCTTGAATATATCACATACATTTATCTTATTCTTCTTTGCCTTTCACAGTTGCTACCGCACAGTACCCTCATGAGCATAAGCAACTCATTTTCTGTTAAATAGCATAGCTAGTGCTACCAGTCTGTTTCCCCAACATGTACTCAAACTAAGAGGATGGAAATTCAGGTATTGATCAAAACCTTACAAAGGGACCAAAAACCAATTCTTTAATCGTAGGCACAAAATTGGTAAAAGACTGTGGTTTTGCAGAACTGAGAAACTATTTCAGGTTTTGGTTTACATTGAGCTTGAAGGAATGTTGTAGATAATCTTTTCTAACAGGTTCTTGGAACAAATGAGAAAACTAAGACTCTCTACTAAGAAACTTAATTGTATATCTCTTCATACTATAACTAGATAAAGCACCTAGAGATATCACTACAACTTAATATGTTTCATATTTCCCAAGTATTTTATAAAAGTTGATTTCCCCAATTGTAGAATTGTACATCATTCATCATCTTTCATTAATTTTTTAGATTAGTCAGCTTTTAGCAGTTGACTTGCTGAGTCCAAGGAACAATCTGAAGCCATCTTCTGGAAAGGAGAGATGGGGTAAGGAGAAGGTAATGCAATACATGGGACATGTCAGCAGAATGTAGGAGTCTGGTGGGAAGACGGGCACCAGCAAGAGGGTCAGATAAAATGGGGAAAGATGGGTCTTTTCTGATAAGAACAAAATCTATTCACATATGTGTGTGAAAAATTCATAATAAAATCCACCATTCTGTATCCTGACTTAGAAATCTAATAAATATTAATAAATAATTAAAATAATCAAAACTATTTTACTGATATATCTCCAACAAGGCTCTGGTTTTATATCATTTGAGTACTCCTAATGAGCCATGGAAAACTTCAGGTACTGCTATGAGCCGGAATATATTAGCATGCATTAACACTGATTTCTTCTCAACAAAGCAGTCACACCGAATTCTTTCTGATTGTTGAGAAAGCCTCTCAGACCACTTTGTAACCCTCAAGCTGATCAAATGCACTTCATAGTCTGCTGGTCATAGGTACTAACATTGCATTCTACCAATGTTTCAAACATTGCACCTGTCACTCTCCAGAGCTCAATGCTACATCCATGCTAGCAGACAACTTAACAGGCTCATTATTTACTTTATTTTAGCAGATACTCATGAACATCCCAATGTCCATTACATTTACTATCAATGCAATTATGTTAATCATGAGACTTGATATATCATGACAATGACCAATAAAACATTGTACTGGTGTGTCACCATTTACAGAGTGGAACTAGGGACATAATTCTTGAGTATTGCTATCCATAAAATCCAAAAACCTTTTATATGTGTTTTAGAGACACCAAAAGCCAAAAACACACCAGGTGTTGTTTCCTTAGATCTCTGAAAATTCACCATGCCAATGTTTAAAGCCAAGTATTACCTAAACTGCACCCTGGAAATTCCAGGAGAAGGTCACTTTCATGGTATGTCCACAGGGTACTAAGCAATATTTCCATCAAACACATACTCATCTCAGCAGTTTCTGCTTTCATTACATGCCCTCGATCCCAACTGGGTGGGATGTCGGGGTGGGGCAGGGCAAGGGAGAGTGGAAGACAGATATGAGTCAAGTCACAAGAGATGGCTTGTCATTCTACTTTGACATAAAACTTAAATGTGCAAATTTTATATTCATACAATATGGTCATCTTGACTAGGATTCTTTTATTTTTAATTGGATATTTTCTTTATTTACACTTCAAATGTTATCTCTTTTCCCAGTCCCCCCCCCCTTGCCCTGCAAAATCCCTATCCCATCCTCTCTCCCGTGCTTCTATGAGGGTGTTCCCCCACCCACCCACTCCTGCTTCCTTGACCTGGCATTCCCCTATACTGGGGAATTGAGCTTTCACAGGTCCAAGGTCCTCTCCTCCCATTGATGCCTGACAAGGCCATCTTCTGCTCCACATGCAGCTGGAGTCATGAGTCCCTCCATGTGTACTCTTTGGTTGGTGGTTTAGTCCCTGGGAGCTTTTGGGGGGGGGGATCTAGTTGGTTAATATTGTTGGACTAGGAATCTTATGATCCACAATGTGCTTTCTTTCCTCTTACATTTTTCTTCATAATTGGTCCTTTCTCTTAGTGTGTGAACAGTCAGGATGCCACTGTAAAGAACCCCTTACTGCTTTCGGAGTGTTTCTGAGTCTTTAAAGCTTGCTTTGCTTTAGTCAAAAGGAAAATAATACCATCATCTAGTTCTCAACACCTTTGGGGTATACAAGAGGCAGAACTTCTTGTAAACAGTTCTTTCAATCTCTATGGATCCATAGTGCCTGTCTTAGCAGAAGAAAGGAGGCTGGATTGCAAAGAGTCAGAGGTAGTCTCTTACCATGTATGTCAAGAATATCATTTCTCTCTCTCTATTCTAGTTCCATTGTTGATTGTGATTAACATTACCAGACTTAAGCTGAGGAATATTTTTTTCTTAACCTTTTATTAGTGAATGTTATTTTGGATTTAGTCAAGCCCTCCTTCCACCCCTACATGGAAAGTCTTGTGGTTATATATTTAATTTTAGCCGAAGATGGATAGCTTTCAAGCACAAGGAAATGAATCTCACTGTTCCTCTGATTGTTTTGTGATGACTGAGGAGACCCTGTCTACCAAGGACAAATGAATGACTGCCGGAACATCTCTGAAGAGTTCCAAGCTGGTACACATATTCTTAGTGAGCACTGATACTCATACATTTTAATTAATTAGCCTATAAATTTCCATTTATTGTTCAGTGAGTTATCACCTAAAGTAATTTTTGAGAGCTTAGTACATTGGTAAATGCCTCATCTACCAAACTGTCTTAAGTGATTGATAGACAAGGGAGCCTTAAAAACTGGGATCACTTTATGTAATAGATCTTAAACTGATTGACAGCATGCTCATCCATTTTTTGAAACCCTAAGGGGTTGTTTGGAGATAATAAGGATTTGCTGTGCTCCTATTTTTAACCATATAATGAACAAGTTCATACCAATATCAAATATCATATATCACATATCATATCACATATTAATCATATATCATATACCAATTAATCATCATGTATCATATATCATTCTATATCATATATCACAAGTCAAAAATCATCATCATACATCTTATGTCTGATGGCATAATCTCTATCTCTCTATCTTTTCATCATTCCTCTAGCTCTATTTTGTATATGTGTATAGATAGATATAGATATAGATATAAATATATAGATATAGCTATATATAGAGATAGAGATAGAGATAAGATATAGAGATAACAAAGATACATAGAGTATATAATTTTTCCATAAAAATATGAGTAAATCAAGTATATTGTATACCCACAGTGACCTTCAAAGTCATGTTAGAAAGGCTATCTTATGAAAAAATTAGTAAGTAAAATTTTAGTTAAAATTGCAAATTTTCATTATGACTGCATTTTTTTCTTGTGTTGTTGGTAATCAAACACAGGACCTTCCATATACAGAACCATGTGCACTGAGATGTCCCCTGACCTTTTGTTTTTAGTATATTGACTATATGACTTTTCTACACTATAATGAATAAATAAGCTGTATAAATCAAGACATCCTCCAAGAAGTATGCTATGTTATCTCAGATTCTTGTGAAATTCCTCAAATTTGTCTAGGATATCAGCAGCTCAGTTAATATTAATTTTAAAAAAGATGGAAAAATGTTTATTTCTTGATATGCCTGATATCAAGATTCCTATGTGGCTTTCTGATTTCTATAAACACTGTCTACATTGAAGAAGAGATATTGTTTTACTCTAAGATGCTACATAAAGGATGGCGCTGTCTGTGGTTTAGTAGGAGACAATCAATGTTATAGCTGATGTGATGGATGGCATTTATATGAGAAAACACTGGCTACATTTCCCAATCTTCTTCAAATATTTTCTTGCAATATAAGGTCAACCTCCAAATATTTCAAGACATTAAAACCCATGTAACTTGTCAATACACTGTTGTTTTAATATTCATTTTTATATCACATCCCAAAGACATAGCAGACATATAGATAATTAAGTAGAAAAAAATGATACATGGTCAGAACTTAAGGTTTTTTTTCCCTATCTTTCAATCCTCTACTAGGAAATACAATGTCAAAAACAAGGAGAATGTGTATGCCTCTTGCTGTGATTTCTCTTACAACCTTTGGGATTTGTCCCAAGTTTCAGTTCTGATAAGCTACCTATGACATTAAACAGAAACGTTATTTTTCCTGACTCTTCAGTAATAGCGTATTAAGTATGCCCTATCACTGTATTGTATTTGTATACATTTCCTCCCTGAACAGGACTTGGCATGTGAAGTAAGGCATTAAATCACATCTGGGACATGTGACTCAAAATCCAACAACCTCTGATTCCCCCCACCTGATTCAACATCCACTTTGCCATTTGTTTTCAGTTATAGTATTGAATCATGTGTCTGATAAGTAGAATTTCAACAGTACTTAAAGTTATCCAACGAGGTGCTGAAGTGGCAGCTGAGTGGTGTTAACGGGTGCTGTGTCTGGTATGAGTCACTCTATGACAGATATTGTCAGAGGCACAGGTGGGACCTCTGGCTGTCAGTGTTAGCTGACTCTTCCAGATGAATGGGAACTGACAGGTGGACCGCTGTGATCCCTACAACAAGGAATGGAGCAGTGACATGTACACAGTGACATGTTTGGAATTGAAATACCTATGAAGGACAGAGAAGTGACGGGGACTGACACTAACTTTACTTGACTTCAGTTTAAAAATGAGCTTTGTGCAGAGGCACAAAGCTAGGTAGTCAGAGCTGGTCATGTACTAGGGAAGTCATCTTCTATCTTTATGTGAGAGTTGAACTTGACTGACTGTGACTAGATTGAGACTCACATTGGAGCCTGCCTAGAGGATTAGTAAAGCAGACTTTTAGATTTAATGAATGGCTTAGTCCCCTGACAGACTCCTAAGGAGATGACATTATTGGAGGGCAGTCAAAGCAGTAGGTGTGGCCTATCAGTTGGAGGAAGTAGATAGTAGAAGATGTATCAGTGAGAGCTGTATATTGCTTGACCCTTGCATATACATAATCTTTTCTCTGCTTCCTGACCACCATGTTGTAAGGTGCTGTGCTCTACTGTGAACTATCCACATGATGACCCAACATCTAGGGAAACATAGACCAAACTACACCTTCCCTTAAGTTATTTATGTTAACCATTTGCTTACAATAGCAAGGAAAACAATGAATCAACCATCAGAATTTACTGTAAGTTACCACACAGCTTGTATCTGGTGTCTAGGAAATAGTGTACCTCCCCTAGTTATCACATTATAATTTTCGGTGCATTCTTGTCTTGGCATCAGCAGGTTCTGAATTAGTTAATTTACTTTGCATGGAATGTAGGTGTTTGTGTGCCTTAAAAGCTGTGATGATATTCATCAGTGATATTCAGCAGTGGTTTATAGCTCCTATATCAGAGAATGTAATGAAAAGGGTCCCGAAAAACCAGGAACATGGTTTTCTTTTTTCCAAATAGTTTAATGTCATATATTTATTTTATATTTTTGTCATAATTTTCTGACCAGAACATCATTATCAACCTATACTATTCCAAATTCACACTCCTTCCATTGTTATCAATTTTATTACTATATTCTGAAAGCTTTCTTTGACATCTGAATGTGAACAAGGTTAAAGAATCAGTCTGTACAAGCTTGCAATCCCACCAGCAATGGGGGGGGTGTTCCTCTTTCTCCACATCCTCACCAGCATCTGCTGTCACCTGAATTTTTGATCTTAGCCATTCTGACTGGTGTGAGGTGGAATCTCAGGGTTG
>NC_034594.1:1582146-1591695 GCF_900095145.1 Mus pahari | reverse complement strand
AAAAATGGAGAAGAGACTGAGGGAAAGGAGGTTCAGGGGCCAGCCCAAATTGGGGTCCAGCTCCAAGGCTTCACAGTAATACTGATGCTATGGCGTGCTTACAGTCAGGAGCCTGGCATGGCTGCCTTCCAAGAGGCCCAACAAGCAGCTGACCTAGACAGGTGCAGATTCTCAACCTCTAACCAATGGACAGAAGCCAGGGACCCCTCTGATTGAATTAGGAAAAAGCTGGAAGCAGCTAAAGAGGAGGGCAGCCCCATAGTAAGACCAGCAGTCTCAATTTATCTGGGCCCCAGAAATATCTCAGACACTGAGCCACAAACCAAACAGCATAGACCAGCAGATATGAGGCTCCTGACACATGTAAAGCAGAGGACTGCTTGGTCTGACCTCAGTGAGAGAAGAAACACCTAACCTTTGAGAGGCTTGAAGCCCCAGTAAGTGGGAGGTCTGGTGGGGTGAGGAAAGAGGGACAGGTGCATCTTCATGGAGACATGGCAGGAGATATGGGGAAGACTAGCCAGAGGGCAAACAGAAGAAGTGATGGGGGGGGATAAGATGACTGGAGTGTACAAAAAGAAAAAAAGATTAAAATAAAAGAACCATCCGTTGATGTGAGAATATCCTTCCTTTCATTGCCTTTGAGCTAGAAATTAATGCTTTCTTCAAATAACAAAAAAACCAAAACCAAAACCAAACAAAACAAAAACACAAAAAACAAAACCATTACCTTGATCCCAGAAATGAACTTGGAGGGGTACAATATATCAGATATAAAGATATAGCAGAACTCTTGTTTCACTTACATACCTGCTGCCCTTTTGTGCCCATCCTTTAATATTTACAGAGGCAGTCTGCACAACTTTTTTTGTATTGACCTTGTGTGACTTAAACATGAGGGTGAGTAGGGACTTAGGGAGCTTAGGGCAGGGAACCAGAATGAGTTGATCTTTTCTCCAACTGATCCACTTCAGGTATCCACAGCAAAGCCAGTTCCTGAAGATCTCAATAGGCATCACCTTATTTTCTTGTTTTCTAATACTTATTTTTATCAATGTTTGTATAAGCAAAATAATTATATAATTATGCATGTTATTATATATATATATATATATATATATATATATATAATACTATCTATATACAATAAAATTTTTATCAGTGATAATTGGAATGCTCTGAGAAGTAAAAATTTAAAAGCTAAACAGATCTATGGATAGCAAAAAAACTGTTTTATCAAATGAATCTTCTGTAAATATTAAGGTCCTCTTGAAGGAAATGATATATCATCAGAATCTGGCAACTTGGAATACCTACTCTTGAGGATAGGCTATTCAGATGCAAACAACAGTCTATAAGAGAGTCTTTTTGTAACCCCAATTAATTCACACCTTTGTTCTTCACTAAATCTGGTATACTAAAAATCTACACATGCATATATGTACATATACATTCATATCTAAATGTATATACACTATGTGTACACCACTAGGCAGGAAATAATGAATACAAAGAACAGGATGAATGATTAAAACATTTGTTAATTAGGGTCCATTTACATTGTCAGACTCAGCTTAAATCAACCACTTATTTAGACATGAAACTTCTCAGTCAACTACCAGTGTTATAACATGCCAAGAAGGGATAGTTTGAATTTCACAAGTACAAAAATATTGTACAGCATTTCTTATCTGAGGCACCATTGTTTGCAAACATTAGATTTAAATTATAGTTGTGAGAATAGGAAACTAACATTTAATGAGCACCTACAATATATTGTGTTATAGAATAAACTTTATGTATATCACACTTATACACATGTACAGTCTCATTTTCTATTCATAGAACTCTACCAGATTGATGTTATAGTTTGTATTCTCCTGAATAATATTTTTAGGAGAAATCTTGAGGAAGCCCAGCAACTGGTTACTTCTAGAATAAACACAGATGTACTTGACTGTCATGTTCAGACAAGGTATTGGTCTAATTAAAGCAGCCCTAGTACCTCTCATGTGCTCTAAAATGATTACTAGATTATAATTTTTGAGAATATGGGCATGAATATACAATATATTTATGTTTATGTGATGCAACAATTATAGCAATTATCTACTTATGTGTTTATATAGACATGATTTATAATAACAAATGTGTGTGTATAATTATAGCAACCATTTGAACAGTTCTTGTGCTGTTTTATATGTATGTGTCATTACATATAACTATATATAAATACATATTAACATGTATAAATTCTAATTATTTATAATCATACTATATACAGTGCTACATGAAATGTATTAAAAGTTTTTTTATAATTTCATATGTAAAATATATGTGCATACATAGAAACAAAGATATTATTCTACTTTCTTTGTCTAAAATAATTGTGAGCAATCCTATTAAGTATAAACTTAAGGAGACATTAGGCTCATGGTAAACTTAGTTCTGATACTCTCTTCAGTAGGGCAGTTCCAAGGCAATCAATGGCTTTCCCTTGAATTTATGGGCCACACATCACTAAGAACCCTCAGCCATAACTCCAGAACCTTCTATCCCATTCTCTCTCAAGCCTCTTGACATCCCAACACTCGCTCCCCAGTCTACACACGTAGACTGTAGAAGCCACAATTTGGCTGGACCCTTCGGGCCTAACTCTAATTCTATTGTATATCTGCAAAAGTTCATGGCCAATTGAGGTCCCTGCAGTGAAAGGACAATCAGTTACTAGTTAAATTAATTCAACTCTTTAGTCGACAAAATGATGTAGCGTTTTCATCAGCGAACCAATTGAAAACTCTACACTCCGAAAAATAAAGAGCCGAACGGGGCAGAAAGAGACCTTCATGGGAGTTTGTGTCCCATACAAAGGCTGGAGAGGCCAAGCTGTCATTCCCTTTCTTCATCCCAGTCCCCAATGCACCGCACCAGCTCTAGCGTGAAGGGAGATTTAAAAGCAACTAAGTACATATAAACATTTCTCATTCATTATCAGGGGTTTCTGCTACTGGGTAATGTATCATTAGTCCTAGCGTAAGGCAAGCTTTAAAAACGTAATTACTTAATCATGCAGTTAGTTTCCCATCAATCCTAGCAGCGTTTGTTCTTAACTAGCTTTTAAGAACAAAATTAGGAGTAATTTGTAAACAAAAGTAATTGAAGAGAGGCAGATATTACCAAGGTGTTGGCAGCATTAGCAGACATTATTGTTTTCCTTAATACCATCACAGTGCCAGTTAACAGTAGGTAGCAAGCAAAAGGCAGGGCTATGGAAATAGGAGGTAGGTGATCTGGGAAGTGCAGAAACTCTTTCTACTGGTCCAACCAACACCTAACTCCAACAACAGGTTGATAATCTACTCCTGGATTGATCTGCATTATATTCCAGTGAGTTATGGTATAATCTGACACTTTATGACCTTGAAAATTGTCTTTCTAACATGTTATGTGATGGATGAGAGTCACACAAACTATAAATACACAGCTGCCTCTGTTCTAGATGCAGAAAGGCCACTCAATGCAGACACAAAGAAGCTTTGAACATTTTTACTTCTGGTTATCTGATATAGATTCAGTGAACTTAGAATGAGCCTGACCTCTATGCCTGGAATTTTCCTAGACATCTGGCAAATGGCAGTAAGCAACCACTAGACCTACGTTTAAAAGTCTTATGAACTTACTGAGATAGAAAATCATAAAGCAATTATGATTTCAAAGAAGAAAATTAGTTCTGATATAGCTCTGGACTTTAGCTTCTCATTTGCCTCATGGATTGAAATCTTTACAGAAACTCTACATGGAAGCACTATACAAAACTTGGGTAGAAACAGGAGTATGCCAGGGTTATTCATGCTTCATAGACAAAATAACAGATTCTAAAATAAACCAAAACACATAGAAAACACATTTAAAAAGTAATGATGAGGTAGATATTCAGACTAAGGACTTTGTTTTTGTATCACTATGTTGCTAGGACAAGGGCAAATATCTTCTGATGACTCAAGTAGAATTCAACAGAGTCCTTGAACTTGGAATTTTATGTGTCTAAATCCTTCTCTTGAAGAACATTAAGCAAATCATGGCAAGTCTCAGAGATTCAAATCTGTATCTGTAAATTAATATTTGGGCACCATTATCTCAACCCAATGTTGTAGCCAATTCATGGAACTAAAGGTGCCTAGCAGTCTTAGGCACTCAGGTACATTGATGCTGCTTATTTAAAATCAAGGGATGGGGAAATGAGCTATATAATAGAAATGAAAATGCAGTAATTTTTGAAAGGTTAAGACTTCACTAGAAACTAGTGCAGAGGCTTTAAAAATAGGGGAAAAGCATATCAGTTGTCAAGAATGCATCAAGCACTTAATGTATATAATATAATATAATATGTATAACATATATTATATACTGTGTATAAGTGACTAAATGTTGAGTAAAAATATAAGACAATTATTTCCATTAGAGTTTTATAATTCTTCATATTGATTGATCTTGGTAATAAGTCGAGTTACATGTGCAAAGTAAGAATTGCATAGCAATTGCCCTTTGTACAATTAGTTCTCTGGAGAAGGAACACAAACACAAATCATAGCATATATACCCTGATTTATGGCAAATATTGCATTCCAACTCTCTTCCAAAACGAAAATAGAAAGAACCACAATCTTTTAGGTTACTAACTTGGGCATATAAGTAAATTATGAGAATTCCCCAGGCTCTTTCATTTTCAGCAGAGGAAAAGAAATGTCACATTGAAATGAATGAAGCAGAGAACAATGTTAAGGTTGGTTTGAGACGTAGGCAATCCCTTGAATTCTATGGTGGTAGAAATTGCTATCAAAGCAAGTGTCATGTCTTCTGCCAAGGAAAACACTCCCTTAGTTGATTTCTTACCGACAGGAGCGGGTTTTCCTCTCTTTGAAGTTTATGATTCTAACATAGCAACAGGTAAATATTTTTCTTCAGTGCTTCAGGCTTTTGGCATTCAGAATTAAACCAAGTCTTCAAATCATCTAAGTTTCCATTGAATGTCTACAAAAAGCCTAGAAGAGCAGAGCTCAGAGTTTAGATAATTATCCAGATAATTACCCAGGCCTCTAAGTGACTTTTATTGGTTTACATAGATCATTTGGGAAGAAGGAGGCTTTTCTCTTTTAATTGCCTGTAAAACAAAATCACTGTATTATCAAATCGCCCTACTCTTTAAAAAGATTAAATAAAAATTACTTGCAATAAATGTGAACATGATAACTGGGAAATTCTTGTTTTGCAAGCCTTCAGACCCTCAAGAGAAATGTATGCTGCTGGGTTAAAATGAGCCAGTTTGACAAGGCCTGAAGGACTCTTCCATGTGGATTGACCACTGTGAAGAGAAAGCACTCTTCATTGCCAAGACTTCAATAAAATAGGAATGTCACTTCTATTAACCAAAGTAATTGATATGGATGAATAACTGAAGTTCTCCCACTCCAAATCTTATAAGATGTGTAAGTCAGTTCATCATCAAACGAAAATTTTTATTTATATAACACAAACTCCATCTTCTAGGTCTTCTTCCCCCTCTTCCCTCTTTTTTCTCTTCTTCCTTCTCCTTTACTTAAGTCTTTCTCCAGAGAGAGAGAGAGAGAGAGAGAGAGAGAGAGAGAGAGAGAGAGAGAGAGAGAGAGAGAATGGGTGTGGGTATGTGGGTGTGTAATGTGTGAATGCAGGATCATATATGCCAAGGTATAAAGATCAGAGGACACCTGGATTTCAGCATCACGCTTCTAGCAACTCTTCTGTTTCTATCTCTTACCTCCCTTCACTGGGCATCTACATTTTATATGGATTCTGGGGATTCCAGCTCAGTCCCAATGGTTACATGATGCCTCTGTCATCTCTTCAAATGCACACTCTGATTTGAAGGGCTGTTTCAACAAACTCACTGACCTCTTCTCCCCTTGCTATATTACTTCCTTCTCTTTGTTAGGAAGCTTATGTATGAGGTTGACATAGTGCTACCAGTTAGGAGATATATTAGGAGGGAGAAGGTAGACATGGTAGAAACAAGCTAAAGCAGAAATTGATAGAGGATCTCTTACCCTCTATGCCCTGCTTCCTGGATGTTCTTAGAAGTCTTCTCTTCTACTTTAGAATTAGGAACAGGTAGGATGCATGCCAGTGCTGGGAGATGGTGTTTAATGGGGCACTGCTCTATGCGAGCCAGGAATACCTGTGTCTAATTCAAAATTGAGTAATAATAAGTACTTGAATATATATGTACATATATGTACACACACACATATGTTGTGTTCTCTACAATATTGACATTGCTATTTCATAGAAGACTTCTTCTTCCCAGGAATTTTCTCTCTCATTTTTCTTTATGCTATCTTTCTTCTCTGAAGGGTTTAGAACCTATCTATGTATTTATTGTCTGTCTTCTTCAAAAGATAAAAGCTCAGGAAATCAAAGTTCTTATTTATAGTGTAGTGTTTAAGACTAGGTAAACTAAGTACCCAAACAATAAATGAAACATTCATATATGGAAGATAAAACTGTTATTGCTACCTTTTTATAATGGACAAGTCAATTAAGAGTCAGTACAAACTGCACCAGCACCAGGTCACCTAGGGCATGGAGTCAGCAGACACCCTCACTGTCCCTAGAGGACTGCCTACATTATTTTAGGATCACTGGTGAGTGAAACACAACTTCTGCTCCAATCCAATTGCACATGGGACCTGAGACAGCACTAGGGAAGCAGAGAAGTGGCCTGACCAGGGGCACGAATCCCTTCAGGTTTGCACCAGCACCTGGTCACCTAGGGCACAGAGATGGCGGACACCCTCACTGTCCCTAGAGGACTGCCTACATGATTTTAGGATCACTGTAGAGGCAGCTGAGCGCTCCAGAGGAATCTCCACACTGAAGGTCCTCAGGATCACCGGTGAGTGGAACACAATCAACTCCAGAGAATCCAGGTGGGGCTTGTGCCAGCAGGAACAGGGACAAAGGAACCCCGCCTGCCCAGAGGTGTAGTTGAGGTCTAGTCAGGGCCACCACTGCCATATCTCTTCATAACCCCAGTGGAGGCTGCTGAGCACTCCAGAAGACTCTCCACACTGCAGGTCCACGGAATCATGGCTGAGTGGAAAACAATCAACTCCAGAGAATCCAGCAGAGGCAGCAGAACACTCTGGAGGACCCTCCACACCTCAGGTCCTCAGGATCATGGGAAGAGAGTCAGCTAACAGGGAGGGCTCTGACCCCAGGACTCAGAAGGAGGATCAGAGCTCTAGACTCCTGGACACCTGCCTTGCAAGAGGAGAGCTTGCCTGCAGAGAGTGCCCTGACCACCAGGACACAGGGGAGAGTTGGATTCCCAGGAGTGCTGACAGAGGCTAACAGAATCACAGGAGGAACAAACTCCAGCCAGAGACAGAATGAACATTAACACCAGAGATTTCCAGATGGTGAAAGGCGTAAGAATCTTACTAACAGAAATCAAGACCACTGGGCACCATCAGAACCCAGTACGCCCACCAGACCGAGTCCTAGATACTCAATAAAATTCTTGCAAGCCAAATCCAAGAACACATCAAAACAATCATCCATCATGACCAAGTAGGCTTCATTCCAGGGATGCAAGGATGGTTTAAGATATAGAAATCCATCAATGTAATCCNCTATATAACCAAACTCAAAGACAGAAACCACATGATCATCTCCTTAGATGCTGAGAAAGCATTTGACAAAATCCAACACCCCTTCATGATAAAAGTCTTGGAAAGATCAGGAATTCAAGGTCCATACATAAATATAATAAAAGCAATATACAGCAAACCAATAGCCAACATCAAAGTAAATGGAGAGAAGCTGGAGGCAATCCCACGAAAGTCAGGGCCTAGACAAGTAAGGCTGACCACTTTCTCCCTACCTAAGCAATATTGTACTTGAAGTCCTAGCCAGAGCAATTCGACACAAAAGGAGATAAAGGGAACACAATTTGGAAAGGAGGAAGTCAAGATATCACTATTTTCCAATGATTGTATATATGTGACCCTAAAAGTTAGACCAGAGAACTCCTAAACCTGATAAACAGCTTCAGTAGAGTAGCTGGATATAAAATTAACTCAAACAAATCAGTGGCCTTTCTCTACACAAAGGATGAACAGGATGAGAAAGAAATTAGGGAAACAACACCCTTCACAATAGTCACAGTATAAAAACCTTGGTGTGGCTCTAACTAAAAGGAGGTGAAAGATCTGTATGACAAAAACTTCAAGTCTCTGAAGAAATTGAAGAACGTCTCAAAAGATGGAAAGATCTCCCATGCTCATGGATTGGCAGAATTAATATAGTAAATATGGCTATTCTGCCCAAAGCAATCTACAGATTCAATGTAATCCCCATCAAAATTCCCACTCAATTCTTCACTGAGTTGGAAAGGGCAATTTGCAAATTCATCTGGAATAATAAAAAACCTAAGATAGCAAAAACTATTCTCAACAATAAAAGAACCTCTGGGGGAATCACCGTTCCTGACCCCAAGCTGTACTACAGAGCAATTGTGATAAAAACTGCATGGTACTGGTACAGCGACAGACATGTAGATCAATGGAATAGAACTGAAGACCCAGAAATGAATCCACACACCTATAGTTACTTGATCTTTGACAAGGGAGCTAAAACAATCCAGTGGGAAAAATGACAGCCTTTTCAAGAAATGCTACTGGCACAATTGGCAGTTAGCATGTAGAAAAATGAGAATTGATCCATTCTTATGTCCATGTATAAAGCTCAAGTCTAAGTGGATCAAAGAACTCCACATAAAACCAGAGACACTGAAATATATAGAGGAGAAAGTGGGGGAAAGCCTCGAAGAAGTGGTCAGAGGGGAAAAATTCCTTAACAGAACAGCAATGGCCTGTGATATAAGAATCGACAAATGGGACCTCATAAAATTGCAAAGCTTCTGTAGGGCAAAAGATACTGTCAATAAGACAAAAAGGCCACCAACCGATTGGGAAAGAATTTTTACCAATCCTAAATCTGAAAGGGTACCAATATCCAATATATACAAAGAGCTCAAGAAGCTGAACTCCAAAAATTCAAATTACCCCATGAAAAATGGGGCACAGAGCTTAACAGAGAGTTCTCAACTGAGGAGTACTGAAGGGCTGAGAAGCACTTGAAAAAATGTTCAACATCCTTAATCATGAGGGAAATGAAAATCAAAACAACCCTGAGATTCTACCTCACACGAGTCAGAATGGCTAAGATAAAAAATTCATGGGACAGTAGATGCTGGCAAGGATGTGGAGAAAGAGGAACACTCCTCCATTGCTGGTGGGATTGCAAGCTTGTACAACCACTCTGGAAATCAGTCTGGCGGTTCCTCAAAAAACTGGACATAGTACTACTGGAAGATCCAGCAATACCACTTCTAGGTATTTACACAGATGATTATTCAACTGGTAATAAGGACACATGCTCCACTATGTTCATAGCAGCCTTATTTATAATAGCCAGAAGCTGCAAAGAACCCAAATGTCCCTCAACAGAGGA
>NC_034594.1:1577205-1581616 GCF_900095145.1 Mus pahari | reverse complement strand
AAACTTTATATGCCCATACAGGGGAATGCCAGGGCCAAGAAGTGGGAATGAGTGGGCAGGGGAGCAGCGTGAGGTTAGGGTATAGGGTTCATTCAGGATATCATTTGAAATGTAAATGAAGAAAATATCTAATAGATTTTTTTTTCAAAAAAGAGTCAGTACAAAACTCTGCAAAGGTCCCTTTCAGGGAGGTTCCTTGTAAAGATGCTGCAGGCCATCAAGTGCCCTACTTCGGAGCCACCTGAGTGTGACTGCCTGCAGCCACACTCGAACCAGGTACTCCTGAAAGGCGGGCTGGGCCTGAAAGATGGTGAACAAGGAAGGAAGGGAAAGACAACATAGCTGATCAAAGCCCCCAAATTTACTAAAATTTTGAGCTTATTTAGAGGGAGGAGGCCCCTTCTCCTACCACTTCATTCTTGATGCCTTTTGCTAGCTGAAGGTGATCTGCAGGATGCTGTCTCTGGAAGACCTTAAGGGTCTCAGCAGGTAGCAATAATGTTTTGGAGGAAAGCAGTGGCAGGTGTAGACAATAGAACCTACTTTGTAAGTAGGAAGGTTCCACCCCAGGTTGTCCAGTGCTTAGTACCAACAAGGTCTGAATCAGCCTGCTTCAAGGCTGGGGGAGGCAACATACCTGGACCAGTTTATATCAGATAGCATAGCAGAATACTTAATGAGGTCTCTCTCTATAACCATCCTTTGACATCAATGTCTTTCTATCCAATTCTGTCTCCAGAGAAAATTTGGATAGGATCTGCATATTGAGGCTGTCAGGAAGACTGAAAAGAAATCCTGTAAGTTTTTGATTCTTTCTACTTCTTCAATAAATCAAATGTGGTCTATAGGGGTTTTATGAAAACCTCGTTTCTCAGGATAATGATTGTAACCACTGGTTGTACTGTTCCTCCAAACAGAGAGTGTCATACACATGTCTAGTTTGGACTCAACTTATGTAGATACAAGCAGAGGGGAAATAGTTGGCTGTTTTTTGTGTATGTTAGACATACATTAGCATACTTACTTTGTATTTCTGTGAAGTGATCATAGTTTTATAGTTAAAGACATTTAGATTTCTAGAGCAGAAGTAATACCCATAAAGACAGGGAGTGGGTGATGGAAATAGGGGTCGGGAATTCAAGTAGATCAGTCATGCTTCCGTCAGCAGAACACATACTCACCAAAGACATGCATTCTCATTACCTGCAGAGTACCTGTGGAGCTTTCCAGGACAATGCGTAGAGAACATAATCCTTCATTAATCTACCTGTATTTTCAGTAAGTTTTGGCTGAATAAATTTTTTAAAAATGATGAAATACAGTGCTCTTTCCAGTGTGCTCTGATAACTGACTGAGCTTCAAGATTAACTGCATTGGAAGTAGTGGCTACAGTACATGAATAGGGTATGCATACAGAGAGTTTCATCAGGACCCATGAATGTAGCTCTTTTGATATATCTAGGTAATGCACTATTTTAAAGCAAAGGGGGCCAGGTAGAACTGTTCACCTAGAAGCATTAGCCTCCATTTGCTTCTGAAAGCTTCCATTGTATTACAGAGTTCTATCCGGATTTATAGTTGAACTTATGTTTCAAGGTCAACTTCTTACACAATCACCATCACACATGAGGAAAGAGGCAATTTTGAAAGAACTTGTGTCTTGTTGATAAATACAATAACTGATTTTTGTAGATTTGAGATCATTATGTATCAAATATGTAAATGAATCAACCGAAAAAGTGGCTGTGTCTGGCTAACTTAATTATAACAACAACAATGACCTACAGGCAATTGAAGATAGGAAAGATAATCTTAAAAACCAAAAGGCAGTAATCTGCTTTCCAGTGTGGGTTACTCATTCTTCTCTTATATTTATGTGGCAAATGACACATTATGTAAGTTAGTCACGGGAGTCAGACCTCTGATCTGTCCTGAGCAGATGTAAAAAGCTGGAGGAAGCGCATGCTTAAATGTTGTAGCTGAGAATAGTGTAAAGAAAATAGAATTCTCTCGTGTGTGCGAGTGTGTGTGTGTGTGTGTGTGTGTATGTGAATGTGTGTTGACAGTCTTGTGTTGTTTCCATAGACATATTTACAATATTCCAAGACTCACTTCGGACTCTCAAATGCTAGCACCTTAGAGACCCTCCTGATCTAAGAGGGTGGCTCTTGTTTAAAATCTGCACAGTGTAAATTGTATCTGATGTTTAATGAATAGCACTGAAATTGCTGTATGGTGCCACATATTCGCTGCTGAACGTGTCATGAGGCAACATTTTATAGGCATTGTAAAATCTTTTTTACCACACACGGATGCATTACCCAAAATTACTCAAATCTGCAGGGCATCTGAAACTCGCTCTGCAACAGTAATAGGCTTTGCTGCTTAAAAAGTGATTATGACTAATGCACAAAAACAATTATCACTACACTCAACTGCCAGGAATTCATTCTCAATGAAATTTGAACAATTTCTAGGAAAAACTAAGTAATTTTCAAAACTTACAGGATCATAAAGCAGAACTAGAGAAATATTATCATCTGTCAGTCTATACAAGGAAGATTTTATTGGCAGTATTTTTAAAACCCCTAACATTTTACCATTTTGTAATATACACTGTAGATTCATTAGAAACATTCTGAAAGAGTTAATGATTATAACTACCTCATGGGGCTGTTCCTACAGCAAGAAGAGGCAACATTAATGTTTAGAAAGAAGCTAGGAAGGGAATCCAATAGATTTAGTTTTGGCCTTGAGCAGTTAGTTCTTTTATCTCTCTGGCCTTAACTTTCTTTCTTTCATATATATATATATATATATATATATATATATATATATATATATATATATACCAAGATAGCTTTGTTGAGGTTGCCTCCTAGTCTAACCTGCTGTGATTTGATCTTTTATATGATCTAAGATAGGAAAAGCTTGTTGTCTTCATTTTCCTCTTCCTTTGGAGGGGAAACCAGGAAAAACTATAGCAAAAGAGGTAGAACTGTTCTTTACCTTAAAGGGTTTGAGGTGAGGAAAAATGTAATACAGAATGAACAGTCTGATACAAACAGCATGATGGAAGGCACAGAGGAAGTTCATGAAAAGGTGACACAGGGTAGTTCATTACTAGTGAATTTTACCTATTTGTGTAAGGTGAGAATGTATTTGAGACTCTGAGGAATGAGTACCTATATATAGCTTGCTCAACATCAATCTACATGCATTGTAGAATTCTCCACAAATTAATGTCTATGTTCTGCTCCATGGGTGAGCAAATGAAGATCACCCTTATAGATGTACTCCATGTATTTTAAGGTTGTCTACCAGTCAGTTTGTGATTCTAAATAATTGTGCTTCATAACGATTTGTTTGTGTTTTTTGGGGGTTTTGGGGGGGGTTGTTTGTTTGTTTGTTTTGTTTGTTTGTTTTTTCTTGCTTGTTTGTTTGTTCGAAAGCCAGCGAATGATTACATGAAAGATTTAAGATAGTCAGATATGTGATCAAACTGAGCAGGTTATGATGAGGCTTGAAATTCAGGCATTTGATCAAAATTCCTGACTTTGATTTCTTTATCTAGCTTTATTGGAAGTGTTAAAGATATAATATCAAACACGAGGAATATCTTGTATAAATTTTGACATTTAATATTTATTATACTAACTTTTTAATTTGGATTTTAATTAATCCTATTTTAAGAATAAAACAAAACAAAACACACAGACAAATAAACAAAAACCAAGACATGGAGAAGTCATGCATACTGTTTTAACTTACAGTCAATGATAAGGCTGTAACTTTAAACTAGGGCTCTCTGACTCCAAAGCATAGGGTGTGTGCTTAAATGTACAGGATGCTGGATAGGTACATGTACAACATATAGGCCATCTTCAAGTTCAGGTACGTCTTAGAAGCTCATCTGAGCCAAATCATTTGATATGCAGTTCATCTGTACTGTCTAAGAACACTGACAGTTAAAACCGATAGGGGTTTCTGAGCACAAAGTATGATCCCTTTGATCATTGGGCCCATCACTGACACATATCACATGAGCTGAAACTAATGTCCCTTACCACAGGGAAATTCAGAAATAGCTACAGAAAAAGTACAGACCATTCCTAATTCATACCTTTGATTCTAGAGGTCAAATGCAAGTAAATCATGCCTGCCTGCTTTCCTTCTCTTTTGACTGTATTGCACTGATTTCAAGCTTAATGTAGATGTTTGAAGTGACTGTGGTTCCTGTGAGCTATGGTAAGGGTGTATCAAATAGGCTGTGGTTGGGCGGTTCCTGTGAGCTATAGTAAGAATATGTCAAATAGGCTGCGGTTCCTGTGAGCTACAGTAAGAATGTATCAAATAGGCTGTGGTTAGGTGGTTCCTGTGAGCTACAGTAAGGGTGTATCAAATAGGCTGT
>NC_034594.1:1567590-1576985 GCF_900095145.1 Mus pahari | reverse complement strand
GTGGTTCCTGTGAGCTACAGTAAGGGTGTATCAAATAGGCTGTATTGGGTGGTTCCTGTGAGCTACAGTAAGGGTGTATCACATAGGCTGTGGTTGGGTGACCAGCTCACTTTTTGTGCTCTGTGCTGCACTTTCTATCTTGCTAAGGTCAGTGTATTATGAAATCATTACATGATTTAGTCATGTATTAATTTAACACATACCATGGTTTAGGCTATTCACTATAAAACTGGAATATGAAGAGCCCTTAAGACATGGTTTTTGTTTTGAAGAAATTACTAACTTGGTGGAGAAGGCAGCTCTGTAAAACATCACTTAGTTGTGAGACCAAGGTTCAGAGAATGGGCCAAGAGAGGGTCATCTCTCAGGTCACAGTCTCAATCCTTCTAAACTTTAGTTTTTGTGGACTTGACTAAGTGCCCCCATCTTTCAGTGTGTCATCTGTTAAATGGGAATCTGTCCCCTACAGTTGTCAAGACAATAGCATGAGTAGTTAATGAGGTCAGCTACTGCTGATTTCTTTTCTTTAACAGCCTGATGTGACTGTAGAAGAGGAGCGAAGCACATTGAAGTCTACCAGAGAAATAAGAACCAAATATAGAGTATTCATTTGCACAAGAAGTCAAAGCTGTGAGGCCTTCTAGGAAGGACAGTGTATATACTTTAAAGTATTAGAGAAAGTCTAAGAAATCACTAGGTGAAGTAGATGGGCTTGGGAAAGAAAGGGTGAGAACTCCACAAAGACCCTGCCAGGCAGGCTTTAGATTCAGATTCATTTCAAATGTGAGTGAGAGCTGTAGGCAAACTTTCCTTGGAACAGTGGCAGTATGGCCATGATTGATATTAGGTCAATAGTTGTGGTAATGATGTAGAGAAGTTCCATGAGTATGAAAACAAGTTCGTGGTGATGAATGAGTACTTTTGTGGGCCCTATCATTGTTGGCAGATGTTAAAAATCAGGAATAATCACATGATCACCGAGAGACGCAAACCCCTATGTGTTTTGTTTGCTATTTCAGATTCTTAGGTTTCTCCAAACTTTGCATAAACTGTGAAAAGAAACGAGCTTCTTTTAATGCCTGCTCTGGTGGCACCAGGAAGGAACTCAATGTGATGGAGATAATAAACAATTAGCCAGGTGTTGTTTAGGTGTCGTATTCTAAGTGGAAGAGGAAGAAATCCTACCATTGTCCATAGAATCATATCTGAAAAACAGCCCTTAGACAGCCAAGAGTCTCTTCTATGGCTTTAATTCAGCTTCTCTGATTGGATTCCAGTATGCTGGTACCAGTATCCATATTACCTAAGACAGGTGTTTAAACTGCAGATGTCTGAACCCCACCAAAGTTCAGATGAATCAAAACATGTAATTTTAGAATACAATTGAGTAAGCCTATTATGATTCGATTAGTATACAGTGTATACATGCATTGGTTTTTCACACTATATGCTGCAAAAAATTGCAGTTATGATACACAGGTTGATGACCTAATAATGATATGTGAGGAGATAGAAGTGTTGCGCACAATAAATAGAGCACAATGACAGTATGTTTGTATTGAATAATCACTCGGTATTCCATACATTTGCACAATGAAATTAATAGCAAAGTATATATACCATTCTTCAGTTTGAATAATTGCACCAAATCTGTAATCAAAGAATGAGAATTGCTATTTAAATATTTGAGAGTCTTCTGGTTGTATTAAGTTTCAGGGGGTTCTAACCTCCTGAACTCATAGACCAAGACTAACCACTTTTAAAGCAAAGAGACTTGTATGAAAGTAATGCTTTAAATTATGAGAAGGTGAAATATTTTCTAAACAAAACCATAATATTGGAAGAAGGATCATTTTTTTAATTAAATCACATCTATTTCATGTAGTAGATAAAAAGAAAGTTCAATTCCTAAAACTGTTAAAGTCATCAAAGTCCTTTCACTGTATATCTGAAAATGATACTGAGGATCAACACACATTGGGCAAGTAGACTGAAATCAGTGTATTACAAAGAATTAAACAGCCCTGGAAGACCTTTGCCTTGTAGAAGAGACAATCGTAGTGTATTTTTTCATAGGTATAGTGGGAGAAAGAAGCTGGCATCATAGGAAATATGGTACCTAGTGAGACACATGTGGAACATGTAACAGAGTCCAAGACAGGGCAGTAAAATATCAAAACAGCCCTGTGAAAAATGCCACACAAGGTATCCTGAGCAGATGTATTTAGTAAGGTGATGTGGGATAATGCCTGTTCCACAGGGTGTTAAACAGTGGAAGGAAAATACATATGGGGCCCACTGATGGCTCAAAGCCATGGCTCATCACCCAGGAAACAGTGGTTCCTGTATTTTCTTTGAGGGCTTCTACTCTCCAGCCAGCTTCCTAAAACTTGGAAGGCCTTCCAGATATAAGGCTATTTATGCATTAGCATGAATAACATTGCTTCAAAAACTCAAAAATTAAGAATTCACCCAAATCATTTCATTGGAAATCAATTAGCATTTTCATTTACTTTGTTCTGATAAAGCAAAAGCCCACATATTCTCTCTAAAAGGACATTTCCAGACATGCCATATAAATTATTAAAAAGAAAAAAGCATTACAGAGTAATTAGGTTAACTCTATTTCCTCACTCCTCCCTCCAGCTACCTCCTTTCCAAATAGATTACTTTTCAAAAAAAAAAGTAACAGTTATTCAAAACAAAATATGTTGGTTTGTCTTACAGCCAAATGAAATGGATCTGCATTGCACAGTGATATAAGCCAACCTCAAATTGATACATTTATCAAGTAAAGGAGAAAAAAGCATACCTTAAGCAGCTCTGTTGATCATTTAAAATGTTAATAGTAAAATGCTTTTAAAAAATAACCTACTATTTAGATACTTATGACTAATGGCACAATGTTAGTTAAATTCAAAACATTCATTAATTTCAGCTGGTTTTCATCGTTGTGAAAAATAACTCAAAAGAAACTTCAATAATTTTCAAAAGCAACATAAAAAATAATACCCAAGTGCTAATCCACCCAGGAAGCCCCTTCCCCAGACTGGGTGCTTTGCCAATAAACTCCTCAAAGGGGTTGAGTAATTTCTGGCTTGTGGATGTCATCCAATTCTTCAGTTTAGCTTGGTAACAGAATCTGGTGAGTCTTGTCTTCAGTAATATAGAAAGGCTACATTTATACAGCATGTTAAAGAAGTCACATGATGAATATGCTTTTCTTCTCCCCTCCTTTGTGTTCATGGGTGACTCAACATTATCATAGTGTTCATATTTTATACCAGGAAATAGAAAGTTAATTGATAGCTATTTAGAGCCATCAAAATTCTCTTTTAAATAACCTAGTTGAACAATAAAGAATTACTTTCTGTGGGATTAGAAACATCACAAAAAATAATTTATGAGGACTGATTTCCATACTGGCAACTGAGCCAACAGACTACTGGCGCTGTTCACTTGAACTCAGTCACTGCAATTCTAGGTCAAAATGTTTCCATAGTTTGGAACTGGCTTTAACCTTTTGCCTCTCAGAACTGGGCAGCATGCAGGCTCTACAGGATGTCCACTTCACTTTCCCCTTTCTTTAAATATGCGAGCAACATTGTTTGGTCATTATCCTTGTCTAAAGGTATGGAAAGTGCTCCAACTATAGTCCTGCTTATCTATAATCTTGTTGGCTGGTTCATTCACAAGAAGATTAAGGAAACACAGCAAAGAGATGCTTAAGCAGCAAGAAATGTACTAATAGAAAGTACATACTATTATCAGATTAATAAATGCATATCAAATCACGAAATCAGATTTGGATAATCTTTTTATAAAAGATCTCACTCACTCTCTGATAATCAGTTCATCAGTGAACTTTTATACAGATGTGAACATCTTATTAACCAGAATGTAGTGGGTACATCTAAATCATAGTGGTCTATGAAGGCTAAAATCAATCATCTGCTGATAGGATGAGTCTCATTCACTTATCAAAAATAACAATAAAATATGTAAGGAAAGATGCTTAAGATTGCAAAGTAAGGGAGGAGAAAGAGAGGGAGACAGAGAGAGGGGGTGGGAGGGAGGGAAGGACAGAGAGAGAGAGAGAGAGAGACAGAGACAGAGACAGAGACAGAGACACAGAGAGATACAGAGACAGAGAGAGAGACACACACACACAGAGGCAGAGAGGAGAGGCTGGGAAGCATTGGCAGTATGAGACAAAAAAAAATCTTGGTCAGATATTCTTTATGGTTCTTATGATAAATGGCTGAGTTTGCCTTTGGACATGCAGAACTGTATGGCTGACTTATTCTTGATATTTACACATGTGCCAAGGACCAGCCTTGTCTAGGACCAAGTTTCTGAGAAAAATGATAGACTATTATCAGAGATATCAATATTAACATCATGGCAATAGAAACAGTATATGTACTACTTGGAAAAACCAGATGGGAGAGAGTTCAGAACCAAACTTGTGGATGAGGCTGATACACTTCCTTCCACTTTAAGGACACTAACTGGTCCTGAGAAGACCATGGCTCTCCTGACATCCCAGAGGATGTGACTGATCTCTTCATTCTTCACTAAATAAATACTGCCCTTTAGACAGGCAGTATATTATGCTTTGTTTTTTAATTAAGATTATCTTACCAAGGATGTTTTATTATATATTTTAGGATATAAAATAGGGAGAAAATACTGGAGTTATAAATTCATATAGAGGTAAGCAAATTTCTACTTTCAGTGTGGAGGGAAGGCTGTATCAGAGGTTCCATGAAACTCCACATGAAGTACATCTTAGTCTTCAACCTGAATAAGTAACTTAGATTTCTTGAACATCGGGTCCGTGGATTAATACATGGGATTAATAAAAGAACCAAGTTCAGGAAGAAGGTAAGGTGGTCTATAATATTAAATACATAAAATATTTAGCATAATGTTTGGCATATAATTAATATATTCAAAATAACAAATATTATAGTAGGCTTAAGCCAATAGAAGAATTTGGATATTAAAGAATATTGTACAAAGGCAGATGTCATGATGCAGAGCTGTAATCCCAGTACTTGGGACACAAAAAAGGAAGATTATGGTAAACTTGAAACCAGCCTGGTTGACACAGTAAGAGATGTGGCTATAGTAGGATCCTACCCACCCCCCTTCACCCCCTGAAAGGAAGTTAAGAAGAACAAAAGATTGATGTACCAATGCGTAGGAGACTCTTATTTACTATCTTTATTGAGGCCTGAGTTCACTTAGCACTTAATGTTCATAAATGGTAATGAGAACTTCCTTTTTAGGGAGAGCTCAGCTCTATGCACTTCCTTTCCATTTTCTCACATAGTCTCTTACAAGTGACCTATGATTCAAATCTTATCATGGCATAATCTACCATTTCCCAGATAAAGAAACCATGACTGACAATATTTAAATAAATAGCCAAATATAACTGACGTATCCAGATAACAAATGATAAACCCGGGATACAAATCCTGGACTATGCACTGTGTTGCTACCAATGGTCAGTTGGGGATTCAATGACTATGAGTCTGGCTATGTGTGGTCCCAGTTGCTGCATGAAATCATACACTATGTGTGATGTCTAAGAGCCTCAGTGTGGAGCTGAAGGGCCATGTCTCTTGAAAGGAGGCAACTTTCTCTAATTGACTGGCCCTGAAAATCTGGTTTTCAGGTTATCATAAGGACACTGCTCCAGGCAGGGAAGCTTCTGAGCCTAGATGGTCTCTTCTTCCCATGGCTAACACCTATTCTGCCTATGGAGCCAAGTTTGGCTGTCTTTCTATAGCTAGTGTTCTCTTCTCCATGCGGTGTGCCCAGGAAAAGCCTAATCATCTGAGAACCTTGGCCATGAGAATGGCTGCCACAGTGTTATTTGATCAAAGAACATAGAGCTGTTAATGTACCAGAGCACCCTTGTTGCGGAAATGAGTCACACCACAGAGCCTGGCTGATGTGGCATCATTTGGAAACTGCAACAGAGCTCAAGGGCTGCTCTCAAGCTGAGGAGATCCTTGGCACATGGCCAGGAAAAGGTGCGGAGTGTGCCAGACTCATAATAAAAGAAAGGCTTCATGACCAGGCCTCTTGCTATAACTGCTTTCTCTTTTTAAAGCTACTTTTTTTTCCTATTGTAAATAATCCCATTAAATGAACATCATTGTCTCTCTTTCATACAAGAGGCCCATTCAGCCTTTAGCTGTAATGAAGAGGAAAAACACACACAATCAAAAAGGATGAGGGGTGTGGTGTGTTCCACCAAGAGGGAAGCAGAGGAGGGGTGCAGTTGGTCTGAGGAAGGAAAGGACCCAGTGTGTCAAATTTGCCCAGCCACTGCAGAAAACCTCTATGTGAAATCTCTCCATAGATAATGATGATTGCAAAGGATGAAATGATATTATTAAAAGACAGATGCAAAGAGTTGCCCTGGTGCTTTCTGATATAGTCCTGATTAAGATAATTAGCGTACAAATTGAGTTAGTAACTTCCCATTGTAACAAAATACTGGACCAATGGTACTTGTGGAAGGCAGGGTTTTATTTCAGCTCACAATCTGATGCTTAAGTCCATCATAGAGAGGGAAGCATGGGAATAGGCAGATTCATGATGGCAGGATTGTAAAGCAGGAATTCCTCATCTCCTCACAGGTAGATAGAGCCTGACATGGAGAGCAGAGAGAAAGTAGGATCAGGATATACTGTCCTGAAGCCCACCCAGCAAGTTTTCACCTCCTGGTGTTCCCCGGTCTTTCAGAACAGCTCCATCACTAGGGTTCAAGGAGTGTTGAAGCATGGGAGCCTATGAGGGACATTTCACCTTCAACAGGATATAAACAAGAGGTGAGGTGGTGGTCAGAAGAGTGTATGTTCTTAACCCAGTATCCATAATTGACTCTAAAGAGGTGTGCTTGCTATTTTCCATTTGCTGTGATAAAAGACCTTCACCAAAGCACCTAAAGGAATAATAATACCCAATCTTCGGATGAGTCTTTCTACATCAATTAACCTAATCAATTTCATCCCTCACTGATGTGCCAAAGATATGTTTTTATTTTGTTATTCTATATACCATCAAGGTGATAATATTAACTATCACTGTAGCCTTTACTCTTTTGGGCAATGTTAGATGACTTTCTCTACAATTATTTGCATTATTATTTTATGAGATTGACTATTAGCTGTTTTATAGTTTCTTTTATTTTTGAGATTATAATGTAATTATTTCACTTCTCCCTTGCCTATCCTCATTTCAATCCCTCCCACATACACCTCCTTGCCCTCATTCAAATATATTATTCCTTCACTCATTAACTGCTGTTACATGAATGTTGTTACATGTACATCTTTATTCACCTATAAAAAACCTCCTATATTTAAGGCTCATTAAGTACTGAAGAAGAGTGGTAGTTATAAGAGCCAGGGGATCAGGGACTTTTCTGTCTGATTGTGTCTCTTACTACTGTCAGAGACTAACTACACCCATACTCATTCACCAACATGATTCCATGAATATGAGCTGAACAAAGACAAGAACAATATACAACATGCCAAAATGGACAGAGAAAAGCCATGGGGCCCTAACCCTGCACAAAGAACTACAGGCAACTAAGAGATGATGAGAGCAGCAGTAGTATTTACCAATCAAGAACAGACCAATTGGTTATTTAGATTATACTTTGCAATAAACTTTTAAAAGTATTTTTGTAAAACCTTAATGTCTGATTGGAGATTAACTAACAAAAATGTATTCAGTTAACTACATAAGTATAAAAACAAAATAGGATTGTCCAATCACTAAAATTTCATATTTAATTCTTCAAAAACAGGCAATCCATTTTAAGGAAAGCAAAATATGATTAAGCAGATATATATGTCCTCATTTCTTACTTGTTTTGTGAAGAAGTAGAAAAACTTGGTATGGTTGCTACGAAGATTAGATGATTCAGTTCTGGTGATGCACTTCAAAGTGTGTTTTCTCTTATCACCAAAGAATTGCTGGTAAATAATAAAAACAACAAAAAGAATGAACACCCCACAAAGTCTTGTACAAGTATAGTCCATGAGCAAAAGACCTGTAAAATAGTTCTCACACTGAAATGACTCTCATCAATGGATCAATTATGAATGTTTAAGGCATTGTGCAGAGACTAATGAAGATGCTACTTATATCTACACTATCCTTCTGAGATAAATGAATGCAGCTTGAATATAGGAATTCAAGCTAGAAGATCTGTCTGTCAGCTATTCAGTTAGAAATTATAGACATACACTGAAGCATCTTGGTCATCTTTAATCTTATGGTTTGGAGGATTTGATGATATTTGATACTTGTGAGATAATAAAAGTTTTTTATTTCATCCATTGTAAATTACCCATTCATGTATCATTAATATAATTTTCTCATGTACAAAGCATTACCAGATCATGCGTGAGCTTCATTAGTAGGAAATTGAGATGAAGAAACATGTTAATTATTGAAACCACTTTCTCTGAGAGATCTACATATGTTGACATGGTTGCCTGACCTGCATAAATTGACTAATAGAAGAGAATACTAATGGTTTGTACATCCATAGATTTCCAGACTGTCACTACTGGTTAAGAGGTACAAAATATTCAAGACACATGGAATGAAAGCTAAGAAATCCTCACAAGTGGAAGCCTGCAAATTGTTTTAAGTATAGACAAAGACAGATAAAGACAGAATTATGAAAACTCAAGTGCAGACACCCCCATGGTCCCTAGAGAACTGCCCATGTGATCCTGCTCCAATTCAATTGCACACTGAACCTGAGACAGCACTAGGGAAGCAGAGAACAGGCCTGACCAGGGGCACAATCCCTTCTGGTCTGCGCCAGCACCAGGTCACCTAGGGCACAGAGTCTGCAGACACCCCCTTGGTCCCTAGCAGACTGCCCAATAGATCTTAGGAACACTTGTGAGCGGAACACAACTTCTGCTCCAATCCAATCACACACAGGACCTGAGACAGCACTAGGGAAGCAGAGAACTGGCCTGACCAGGGGCACAATTCCCTTCCAGTCTGCATCAGCACCTGGAAACCTAGGGTGCGGAATCTGCGGAAACCCCCTAAAGGAATGCGCACAGGATCTTAGGATCACTGGTGAGTTGAACATAACATCTGCTCCAATCCAATAGTGACAGGCCTGTGACAGCAGGAACAAGGACACCAGAGCCTTTCCCGACCAGAGGCTCAGGTTCCTTTTGATCAGTTCTGGTTTACTTTGGTTTCCGAACAGGCCAGACAACTCTATGGTCCTCAAAGGAGATATCAATTTTCCATGCACTGTAACACACCCAGGATCTTAGGACGACAGGATCCCAGGATACCAGGAGCTGGGTCACACTAGTATTTGAGTGTCT
>NC_034594.1:1538973-1559680 GCF_900095145.1 Mus pahari | reverse complement strand
TGTAAGGCAAAAGACACTGTCAATTAGACAAAAAGGACACCAACTGATTGGGAAAGAATTTTTACCAATCCTACATCCGATAGAGGACTAATATCCANTACATACAAAGAACTCAAGAATTTAGACTACAGAGAAACAAATTACCCTATTAAAAAATGGGGTACAAAGCTAAACAAGTAATTCTCAACTGAGGAATACCAAATGGCTGAGAAGCAACTGAAAAAATGTTCAGCATCCTTAGTCATCAGGGAAATTAATACAACCCTGAGATTACACCTCACACCAGTCAGTATAGCTAAGATCAAAAACTCAGGCAACAGCAGATGCTGGCGAGGATGTGGAGAAAGAAGGACACTCCTCCATTGCTGGTTGAATTGCAAGCTGGTACAACCCCTCTGGAAATCAATTTGGCGGTTCCTCAGAAAATTGAACATAGTACTACCTGAGGACCCCATCACACCACTCCTGGCCATATATCCAGAAGATGCTCCTACATGTAATAAGGACACATGTTCAACTATGTTCATAGCAGCTTTATTTATAATAGCAAGAAGCTGGAAAGAACCTAGATGTCCCTCAACAGAGGAATAGATACAGAAAATGTGGTACATTTATGCAATGTAGTACTACTCAGCTATTTAAACCAACAAAATTATGAAATTCAGAGGCAAATGGATGGATCTGGAGTGTATTATCCTGAGTGAGGTAACCCAATTATAAAAGAACACATATGATATGCACTCACTAATAAGTGGATATTAGCCCAGAAGCCCAGAAGCTTGGAATACCCAAGAGTGGACACTGAAGAAATAACCATCTAGAAACTGACCCACCTGGGGATCCATCCCATTTACTATCACTAAACACAGACCATGTTGGACTTGTTGGATGCCAACAAGTGCTTGCTGGCAGGAGCCTGATATAGCTCTCCCCTGAGAGGCTCTGCCAGTGACTCACAAGTACAGAGGTGGATGCTCACAGCCATTCACTGGACTGAGCATAGGATCCCCAATGAAGGAGCTGGAGAAAGGACCCAAGGAGCTGAAGCGTTTTGCAGCCCCATATGAGGAACAACAATATGAACTAGCCAGTACTCCCAGAGCTCCCAGGGACTAAACCACCAACCAAAGAGCACATATGGTGGGACTCATGGCTCCAGCTACATATGCAGCCGAGGATGCATAGGACACTAGTGGGAGGAGAGGCCCTTTGTCCTATGAAAGCTCTATGCCTCAGTGTGGGAGAATGCCATGCCAGGAAGTGAGAGTGGGTGGGTTGGCGGACAGGGAGAGGGGCAGAGAATAGGGGGAGGGTGTTTTTCAGAGGGGAAACCAGGAAAGGGGATAACATTTTAAATATAAATAAAGAAAATATCCAATAAAAAAGAAAACATGAAAAAACAAACAAACAAAAGGAACTAAATTAGGTATGTAGTTTCCCTTTACATCTCATAATTCTATGTTTTAATTCCCTTAATATCATCATAAAACTGTTCACTTTAAAAGTATATTTTCTAGTTCATAGATTAAAAGAGATAACATATATTAAAGATAGTTATAAAAAAATAAATGCCCACAGACTTAGATAAATTATCTGTATACATTCTCTGAAACACTCAGGAGGTAGGACAGACATAGAGATTTCTGCTCATTCTGGGGCTGATGCCCAAAAGTCCTGACAGTTCATGGACACTGTGTGAATCTTCTTATCTTGGTGTCTCAGTCACTACATTGATGTGTGCTAGGAGCACACTTTCCCTTATATGTTTGATGCTAAGGACCACTCAGGTCACCAATTGGATCAAAAATTTTCACCGAGTATTGGAATTGAGTATGGCAATAAACCTTCCCCACAGATTGCATTGATGATAGTTGGAAAATGAGATTTTTCAGCAGATCAGCAAGGCTGAGGGCGATATAGCCAAGACAAATCTCTGAAAGATTATAGTCAAACAGGAAGTGTTTTTGTTTGTTTGTTTGTTTGTTTGTTTTTGCTTCAAGGAAGAAGCAAGGCTTCAAGCCTTAAATGAATTAAGAGTTTTACTCCCCAAAGGCATAATAAGGCCTTGTAAAATGTTATCTTTGCCTTCCATTTACTATATCCACAGGAGTATCCCCATCTAAAGTTTAATATGGCATAGACTCTGAGAATAAAGAGCTGCTGAGGTCAAGCCAACTTTTAATAGTAATAGTCAAGTCTTCAGAAGTGTTGTACTCCAAAGGATCACACCCAGCTAGACTGCAAGGCAATAAAATGAGTGACAATGCCTCTTCTGGGTAGGAATATATTGAGATGCAGAGATAACTTATTTTCCATTTCCTAGAATCCTGAAATGCTCCCTTCCAGCACACTGTAGAGTCTCAACACTAACCTACATCATCCCAACTCTTACACTCACCTGCATAGATAGATTCATTTAAAGGATGAGTTCCATCCCTTAACAGTGCTTATGTGCCACACATACTGGACTAAGAAGAAAACTAAACCATACTTAGAGTGAAGAAAGGATGGGAGGGCAATATCGAGGGAGGAATGGTATATTGTGTATGATCTAATAGAAATAAACATTTCTATGAGATAAAAGAGGGTTGAATCATAGGGATTGTTTCTCTATTTGCAGTTCTCTTTAGAATTGGACTCAAGTGGGAAATTCCACTGAATGTTCATGTTACACAACTTCTGATTCTCTCAGAGAGAAGAATAAATACACAAAAATAAAATACAATCAGTGTGAAGCCATATGATGGTATCTGACTGGATTCTGTTTTCAGTTGCCTAGCATTGTCCTGATTTAAACAGAAATTATGACTGTGGCAAGGGTTCCTCTGACTGTGTGGATACATCCAGGAGAGGCATGTAGGGAGAAGGCAGCTCATGTTCAATATGCTAAGAGCAAGGAGCTCATTGGGTGGAATAGAGGCATCATCTTAATCAAAATAAGCCAGACTTGGGAAGATAAATATTGCAGTCTTTTCCTCATATGCCAAACCTTCATTTACTACGGCATGAAAAGAAGGAGAGTAGGGACTGGAGAGATGGATCATCAGTTAAGAGCCCTGACTGTTCTTCCAGAGGTCCAGATTTCAACTCCCAGCAACTTCATGGTTCACAACCATCTGTAATGGAATCTGATTCCCTCTTCTGGTGTGTCCAAAAACAGTTATGGTGTACTCATACATAAAATAAATACATACATCGAAAAATGAAAAAAGAAAAAAGAAAAGAAGGAGAATATTTGGGATAAACAAGGGATCTAGACCAAGAAAGTTGGAAGAGAAGAAAGATAACTAGAGAATTGAATAGAATCAAAATAAATATTATGAAAATCCCAAAATGAAACTGATTATTATTTACACTAAATATCTACTAATAAAAATAAGTAATAAAAGCATGAGCCTGCATTAAAATAGTAATCCAGTTATAACTGAAGGAACATGGTTCCTCCATTTCATAGAAATTATATGTTAGGGCATTTTGTTCTTTTTTTTTTCAATTAAGAGAGAATAAAACATATTCAGTCCATTATTTAATTCTGATGTCAACTAATTCTTATATAGCTTGTACTTTCTAAACTCAATAAACAGTTTTAGGCTAAATAAATACATAATGACAGATGTTCATTAAAAATCCGTATAGGGGTCCTGACACTCCCCCCCCCCAACCAAAATGCTGTAAAAGAAAACTGTAATTTTGTATTGATTTCTACTCAATACCAGAAGCTTCACTGTGGCTATGTTCATGTTTATCTCCTTGAGGATCAGAACCTGCTCATTTGCCTAAGGTCATTGGTGCCAATGTATGCTTCTGTATAGCTTACTCATATAAAAATATTATTTGTAATTGGGTATTTTATATTTTGAAATTGTATCCAAGACAATGCTTTAGCTTTTATTCACACTATATAATTTTGTTTTCCATTTCATGTCTACTTCCCATAGCTATTTCTCCATGTCCACAATCACTAGCCAGACCAATATTAATGGTTTGATTGATGACCACTGTCAATTAGATGGGTGGAAGAAAATAATAGAAATTTTACTAGCAAGAGACTGAAGAAGATGATGTTGTTTAGCTATTGAGTCATCCCAATTGGACTATTTCAATGTATTAAAAGGCCCCAGTGTCTAACAGGCAGGCTTTTGTAAATACATCCCAGTGACTGCTTGCTCCTCCGGCTCATTCAGCCAAGGGTCCGTCTTGCCTTCTCTTCACTCCTTGGCTTCACGGAGCTTCAATATCCACATAGGTTTCCTCTACCCTTCTCCTCATTGAAAAAAACCTCCATTAAATCATGTTTTATTATTCAGTCTCTATGTAATATCTATTCTTGTCAAAATTATATTAATACAGCATCTTTGCTTCTGATCTCTCCTTTTAAATACAATTCTTTTTATGAAACAGTGTAACAAGTGATGAGTGTAATTGGGAGAACAATGGCTTCCCAAGAAGTTGGTGCTCATAAATCTGAAATTGTTCCCTTGCATGACAAGAGTGACTTTGTAAGTGTAACATTACAACCTTGACATAAAGACATGTTTGAGATTTTCTCCATCAATCCAATACAATCTAAGAGTGGAGAAATGTTTCCTGGCTTTGTTTTAAGGGGATGTAAATTACAAAAAAAGGTTCATTAGTATGATGTCCATTGGAATTGTAAAAGGGAGGCAGGAGAGTCAAAGAATGTAGATTGTTGCCAAAGTCTGGAAAGCTCAAGGCAATCAGTTCTTTTCTACAGTTTCTAAAAGGACATACCCATATCAACACAAATGATGACTTTTATGTGGTAGCATCCATGTCAAATTGTGACCAAAGTAACAGTAAGACAGTATGTGTATTGTGTTAACCTCCTAATATTGTGTTGATTATTATGGCAGAAATAAGAAACCTTCAGAATCCAGTTCACAGATTTTCTTCACACTCAAGAAATGATCTTAGCATACAAAGATTTTAGAAAGCATTGACTGCTGTGAATAAAGAAGATACAACAAGATTGATTTACGGTGGCAACATTTCAGAAACAATGGAAGATCTTTTGTCAAAAAATAAGAGGCACCACCATTATGCCTCTGATTATTGCAAAGGTATATTTTTTTTCTAATTTGAGAAAAATGCCTCTAAAACAGAACATGGTGGCATATGAACTGTAAACTCCACAGACAGAGGTAGGCAGATATTAGTGAGAACTCTACTCTTAGTAAGAGTGGTGAATACCTACTCTGGGATTTTTTTTTTAATAGTCCTTATATGATTCATATATCAAACAGTGAACATGTAATTGGATATGACATAGGAACAAAAGAAGATGAAGCCCCTCTCCCCTTGATTTCCTTAGTGAGGTAGAGAAATCAGCATGCATACTTGCAAGAAGATGTTAAATTCAGAAATAAGCAATGCAAGTGGATAGAACTGTAGGTAGAAGAATTGTGTGCCATACTTGTATCTGACAATGGAAAATCTGCGCAGCAGAGCTCTGCTTCATATCATCTTCTGTTTGTAGCTGTATGATGGTCAGAAGATAATATATACAAAAGACTCATGCTTTTAAGTTAGTAGAATGAATATTTTAAATTAAGATATACTTACATCATTTCTCCATTCCCTTTCTTTTCTCCAAACCCTCCCACGACCTCACCAACCTGGCTTTGCTCCTTCTCAAATTCATGGCATCTTTTTCTTTGTCTTTTTGTTACATACACACACACACACACACACACAGAGAGAGAGAGAGAGAGAGAGAGAGAGGGAGAGAGAAACAGAGACAGAGACAGAGACAGACAGACAGAGACAGACAGAGAGAAGAAACAGAGACAGATAGAGACAGACAGCTAGAAAGACAAAAACAGAGACGAGAGACAGAGACAGATGGAAATTCACATATCATACATCATAAATATATGAATATGACTTGATCACTCAGTTTAGGTTTTCATATATGTACATAATTTCAAGGCTGAACAATTGAGTAATCAATTAAGAGGCTCATCCTTGGAGAAGACTATTCCTTAGTTGCTTATATTTCCTTATCTAGGGGTGAGCGATCCTTCTGAGAGTTATCCCTTATACATTACTCTGTCTGTTGGTATTGTACTTGTTTGAGTCTTGGAGTCTTGTTTAGGCAGACATACTGCTGAGGTGTCATGGGTAATGCTTCCCTGTCATTTGGAAGAAAAACAATCTCCTAGAAAATGTTGTAGGTCTCTGAGTCTCTTAAAAATCTTTCTGCATCACCTATCTCCATGGTGTCCACAGAGCCTTAGGGGTTCAGAAATTGTGTTGTGGATATTGTGATGTGTTGTAGATTGGGGCTGGGCTCTCTATTGTAATTCGTTCTCTCTGTTTTGTTTATTTTTTATATTTTTTGATATTTGTAATGGATTCTGTCTGTTGCAAAAATCTTATATGATGAGGGATAAGAGCCAACCTTATCTATGGATATAAGGATATGTGTTTAGAAGGCAGTTGAAATTATGTTGACTTGCTAAAGCAGTGGTAGTAGATCCTCTTCTAAGATCCATGACCTCGTTAGCCTCAGGAAGTTGATTAGGTTACCAGAGAAATGGTTTCTTCCTTGCTGAACTAGCCTGGAATCTAACTAGATATTGGGTACCACCAAAATATGAGTGCCAAGAATGCACTCAGAGATGTATTGCTGTGCTGGTCACTGCTGTGGTTCACAGGCATGGCAGCTGAAGGGAACTGTTGGTTGCTTCCCTCCCTTGGAAGCTTACATAGCACCTTTTGGTACAATGAAAGCTAGTTCTTAGGGAGGAGACTTTCAAGTCAGATCTGTCTCAGGTCCTCTGAGCCCTGTATCTGAAGTATATAGTATTTCAATAGGCACTTCAACATCGTGAAGGCAACAAAGTACAATAGCAATAGTTTATATTGTTTGGGATGTTTCTTGAACTCCCAAACAAATTCAACAAATTCAAAGGAGATTCCCCATGTCTGGTAAAATGCCTTTTTTAGATAGATAATGCATCCTAGGGGAGAATATTTGCCAGCCCATGTTGTGTACATCCATTTAAGCTTTTTATGTATATATGCATATGCAAATACAAATGCAAACATATGTATAAATATATTATTAGGTATAATTTTAGTTGAATAAAAATAATACGATTTCTTATGGCTTTTGCCAAATATCCTTAATTTTATTTTCTTCCTCCTCATTCTTCTATATCACCCTCTGACCTAGGCTCAATTAAAGCTCTCCTGTTTTGTCATTTACACCTTTCTTCTTATTACTTGTATACCCTGCTATTCATTGCCTACTAGCATTGCCCACCTGGTTTCTATGGTTGTTCCAGGTTATATACTTACATCCCAGGATTTGGAGCCAGGAATAACAGAAGAAAGAAAACATGTAACATTTGTCTAAGCCTGTGTTGCCTCATTCACTGTGACATTTTTAGTTCCACACATTTAACTGAAGTTAAATTTCATTTTTATTTGCAGTTGAATAGTATTCCATAGTGTATATGTACCACATTTTTATTATCCATTTATCAGCTGAAGAACATTTAGGTTGTTTCCATTTTCAACCTATTACGAATAGAACAGCTCTGAACACAGCTGAGCAGGTACCTGTGGACTAGGATGTTAGATCACTGGGGCATATACCCTGGGGTGGGCCATAGTCCAATTTACTTTTTCTTTTTGAGAGTTCTGTGTTGGGGCCTCCACTGGTAACTCCCCCTAAGCATGGTATTGCGCCCCTTACAGACACGCTAAGAGTTGCTCCCCGGAAGTCCCAGAACACAGCGTTCTCATCACCGCCCACTGTCAACGCCCACTCGTAGCCCGGACCAATCGTCACCGCCTACTCGTTTGGACCCGCCTTCTGAACACAGCTCCGCTGAGGACCGGACCGCGCGCCATTGATTGAGACATGCGACATTGAGAGAGACACAGCAGAGACAATGGGACATGCGGGAGAGGGTTGGGTTCTCCCGTGTGTAATTAATAAATAATGTTTCTTCCTTGTAGCTCATCCCTATTTTAGGAAGTTTAGCTCTTCAGTACGGACCCAGTCCAGGTGTTTTCTGCCCATGCAGACAAGGTGCCTGTAGCGTGATGCAGAAAAACACAGTTCTGTATACTGATTTCTAGAGGGGCTGTACCAATTTGGATTTTGAAGCTCAATGAATGAGGACTTCCCTTTTCCCATGTCCTCTCCAGCATTTATGGTACATTGTTTTGTTGATCCTAATAAATCAGATTTGCATAAGATAAAACTCTAGTTGTTTTGATTACTATTTCCCTAACTGCTAAAGATGAACAATTTTTGAGATTTATGCCTCTTTAAATCTGTAGCTTGATTTTTAAATAGGCCACATGATTTCTTTCTTTCTTTTCCCTCTTTTTTTTTCCCTCTTTGTCTGTCTAGTTTTTATACATTCTGGATATTAAGTCTTTTGTCAAAACCATTAAGAAATTAGTAAAGCCAAGAGAACAAAAATGCTGTAAAAATCATCTGTCAGATATATAGAGTCTCTCATATTCTGAGGGCTTCTTCAGTCTATTGATTGTTTCCTCAGCTTTGCAGAAACATCTTAATTTTGTGAGATCCCACTTGTCAATTGTTGGCCTAAGTTTCTGGGCAAACACAATCATATTCAGAATGTCTTTTCCTATACTTGTATCTCATAGGGTACTGCCTATGTTTTCTTCTAGCATTTCAGTGTTTTGGATTTTATGCTAAGACGACTATTCTTTAAAGAACAGATTAATGACTAGAATATTAATTGAACCTTAAGTTCTTTCATAAGTTTATCATATGCTTCTGATCATTCTAAACCATACTAGGTTTTCTTCCATCCTTCCTTTTATATTTTATTCATTAACTTATTTTACTTTGTACCCTTTATTTTCCTCGTCTGTTCAATATAATTACTGGAGCCTTAGCCAGTGCAATAAGTCCACTGATCAATAGGAAAGAAAGAATTCAATTTACCCCTATTTGCAAAAATATCATTCTGTATGGAATAGACCCTGAGGAGTTGACCAAAAACCTCCTACTCTAAAATAAACAAATTCAGCAAAGTAGCAGGATATAAAATTAGCATACACACACAAATAGTGTTCCTATACACACAACAATATCAAAATATTTAAAGAACAATACCATTCACAGCAGCTTCAAAAAAATCTTGGGATAAATCCAACCAAGGTGTTTTACAATGAAAACTTTAACACCGGAAAAAAAATTGAAAAAGATATAAGATGGGAAAACTTTCCATACTCATTGGTTGGTAGGTTTATTAATGATTATTATTATTGGTAGGATTATTAATTATTAAAAGGGCCAGACTACAAAAGCAACATACAGACTCAGTACACTCCTTAGCAGAACTACTTTGCATTTTTCCCAGAAATTGGAAAAAAAAGTAATCTTATATTTTATAGTAGGTTTTCACTTCTGTTTTGATTTTCTACGTTTTAACGTATGATCCAGAATGATTTTTATTTCATAGCACTGAGTAGATTCTAAATAAATGGAAGACTATTATGAACTCAACTAGGAAGATGAGCAAATTGCTTACACTAGCAAAAATTGTGTTCCATACTTCTGCCCACTATATTTACAAACTCAACTTTGTACTTACTGATTTGATTTTGGAAAACACATATCTAGTGGGCTTATGGGGCCTTGCTATAAAGATGGTAAGTTAAGGATGGTATCTTGGAAGTACTACAGATCTCCTGGTCTATCATTATCCAGGGTCTTTTTACCAGGTTGTCTACTGTCTGTCTGTCTGTCTGTCTATCTATCTATCAACAGAGCTATCACTGATGGATAATTACCTGTTGTTAAGAATGTAAATAATTATTAGAATCACACATTACATTCACATTTCTCTCTTGATATTATTGTCTTGAAGTTGGTATTAAATGTGTGAGTTTTAAAGACCAGAAAACAGTCAGAGCAAATATCAGCTAGTGAAACTAGAATTAAAAAAGGAAAAAGTGTGAAGGAAAAATAAGAAAACAAGATCGCTAGCATAGGCACATCATGGCAATCATGTACTTAATTTTTTCCTCTGATGGAAAAGTAGAGAAAGTTGAACAAACTTTAAACCTATATACCACACGTAGAAAGCAGTCTCCTCTTTGTGTTTGGAGCAATACACATTTATTTTCTTTGAGCTTCATACTTTATTAATTATTCTGGTCAGCGTTATTATAAACTGTTGTTGATTATCCAACCCTGATGGGCATATGACTGATGCCAGAATGTCAGTTTTCCATTAAGAAGAATGTTGTTTGTGAAAACTAAATACAGAAATAAAGTATGTGTTCAATTAAGGCTTTAATCTTCCCTGAATTCAGTCTTTTTTTAAAGGAAAGAGTGGGTATCTGTGAGATTAATAATATTTTTCCTGAAATGATTCTTATTCCTAAACTATAATTAGTAAACACCCATTTGTGTTAGTAATTAATGTAATTGGCTTAATGACTTTTAAGAATTTTTGCCCTCCTGCTTGAACAATCTAGCTTGGATACATAGAAAGTAATGATACTATATCTGTATTTTGCCAGACTAAGAACAAGGAAATATAATTGACCATATAACTGACAGCTAAAAAAGAAAAAAACACAAAAAACAAAGAAAACTACTGAGCTAAGGAATGGCTGGGAGTAGCATAGGTAAGGGACCAGAGAAGGGAGAGTGGAAAGTTGAATGGGAAGGGAGAAATATTAAAAAGGGGAAATCAAATCCAAAACGTCAAAATCAGAGCGAAAATGAGGAGGGGAAATCCACACACACGGAATGAGGGCCAGGTCTACATCCCCAGTGCGAAGAGATCTCAGGTCTCCCAGAGACTGGCAGCCTTGAGAGGTGTTCCTGCACCAAGCAAGCACCCATGACTATGGCACAAGCAGAAAGTGAAGCCTGGCACTTCAGAAAAGAATGTTTTCTTTTATTAGTTTTCAGAAATTTTGTTCCTCTTTTGCAACCCCAATAAGAAATTAAATGTGCCCCACCACATCCCAGTCTTTAGCATTCCCAAGCTCGGACATGGAAGGAGCTCTCTGCTTTCCTTCAGTCTCTACAGTGGTGTGTAGGTGAAGACTGCCCTGGCCAGGGAGCTTCAGAAAGCCAACCCTGTTGCTCCTTTGAAGTTTCTTTTTCTTCTTTGAAAGAAAAGAGAAGCAAGATTGAGATTAAAATTGAGATGGGTCCTACTGACTTTAAAGGACTGATTAACATCAGGTTCAGAAAAAAGAAAAAGAGCCATTCCATCTTTGTGAGGATAATGAAGAACAACAAGTTATGGAAAAGTAGAAAGGAAAACAGAAAACAAAACAGAGAGAGGAGGGTTGATGAGAGAGGGAAGAGGGAGGGAGAGAGAGGGAGAAAGAGAGGAAGAAAAAAGAAGCCACTTTGTCAGAATAGGTCAGATGTTGAAACAGTATTAAAAAAAAATCTTTTTTTTTTTTTTTTTTTTTAAGTTTTGTTCCTCCAGCGGCCCATGAATGCTTGCTGACACAGCCTCGGCTAGGTTTCAGTTTCTGGGGAGTGCCCTTGAGTTCTAATGATAACTATAATGATATTTTGTGGGCTCCCTACTGCTTAAACAAAGACCGAATTTCTAATGCGCCTTAGAGCATCAAAAATGGATGTTAGAAAACATTAATATTACTATTTTTATCACTATTTAGTGAGCAGTGCTGGAAGATACTAATATCACCATGATCATTATTATGGTGAGATAACGAAGGCACGGAACTCCATGTGGCAAAGAGATTTTTGAGGGGGAATAAATGGATGAGCCTATTTTTCCAATTTCTTTAAACCAGACTCAACTGGAAAAATAACCGCAGTGGCTAACGGAGTCAGGAGTCAGGGTAATTAAGTGGGTAAATGAGGCTAGTGTCATTTGAATTTATGCATTTTCCTTCATCCTTTTGTTTGCTCTGCCTTTCTCTTTCACTGGGTCTCCACTGCAATGTTGTTTATTCATGGAGGGCATGCCACAGTTTTTAATACTGGAGGGAAAATGCGAAGCCCTTCATCCGCCTGGCCAATGTGTAGACTGGAGAGAACACAGGGGGATCAAAGTGATATGAACACAACAGGGGTTTCATTAAAATGTTCCATTCTCTGCCTGAGGACAGCGCAGTGAGAAAGGGCGAAAAAAAAAATCATCTAGCCCAAACAAGTTTAACTTAAAAAAAAAAAAAAGCAGCGAACCACCTGTGGTCTCCCTGGAAACAGGCAAGCACACCCTCCAGCCACCTTTTAATGAAGCCCCAGAGCCCCTTTATTAATTTATTAAAGAATCTATTTTCTGAAGATTCATAAACCTCATATAACTCATATTCTAACACATCTCTGCTATGCTAATGGCACACACTTCTATGAATAATTAATTATTTAATTAGTAATAATTAGAGGTTGTTGTACAGGTCAAACCATTGGACGGACAGCATGCTATTGTCAAAATGTCATTCAAATTAATGGAATAGCATTTAAGCAGTGATTCATCATTTAGGATGGTTACTACCTACCTATTCTCTCCAAACTGTTAACTATCTTTCACAGCATATATCATTTTAAGATTTGTATAACATGTAAAGTGGAACATTTAATATTGAGCATGCTGCAGACACTGTCATGTTAGACACACAGGGCAGGGTGAGTCATCTGACTGACATCGTGACATTCCGACATTATAGCAACAGTCCATGGCCTTCTCACATTTGCATCTAATTTCTAAGCCTCTTTTATGCCATTAGACCTGAGAGTACATAAAGAGAACAAATAGTGTGATCTGAGTGGGGTGACATACACTTGTCAGCCCAGCACTCAGGAATCTTAGGCAGGAGGACCAAAAATTTGATGCTAGCTTGCCCGACCTAGCATGGCTATTTCAAAAACAAATCAAAATCAAATGAATAAAATTAAAAAATAAAAAAAGAATTTAAAGACACTTGGAGCTCTGGTGAAATGATCCATAAGGATGATTATGATAAAGCTGTCCAGTATCATAGTGTCAGAGGTTTATTGAAAAATGTTTCTAGTATAAGGTGACTTGGGATGGAGGATGAGAACCGAGGTACCAAAGATAGTCCATCACAACTGTGTCAGGAAGTATAATGAAGGTGTATGTGTAGATAAAATCTCGGATCCAGGCTGGAGAAGGGGCTCAGCAGTTAAGAGCATGGACAGCTCTTAAGGAAGACCTGAGTTCACGTGTGAGGGCTCACATTATATGACCCTCTTCAAGCTGTACCAGCACCAGGGGATCTCACAGTCTCTTCGGGCCTCTTTGAACACCCCCTTAAGACATAGGTCACACAAGCACAAACAAATGCACATTTTAAAATAAAAATAAGCTATTTTTTTTAAATCCACATACCCACTAATTACTGTAACCCTACAAAAGTTTTTAAAGCCTTTCTGGCATTCATTTTCCACTTATGAGTATTATAGATCATAAGATTGTTAGGGTTTGTTTTTTACATCTAAAATATAAATGAGTCTAAAGTTGTCTATTTATCATTATTATTATTATTATTATTATTATTATTATTATTATTTACAGTCCTGTTGTTATCTCATCCTTCTTCTGCCTTCTGAGACTATTCCTCATCCCATACCTCCTCCTTGCCCCTCCCCTCCCCCCCCCGTTTCCAAGAGGATGTTGCCACCCCTCCAGCTTCCCTCCCCACATACCTCCCTACTCCCTGGGGCCTCAAGAGTAAGGTGCGTTTTCTCTCATTGAGGACAGACCAGGCAGTCCTCTGCTGTATATGTTTTAGGGAACTCATATCAGCTGGTGTATGCTGCCTGGTTGGTGGCTCAGTGTCTGAGAGATCTTGGGGGTCCAGGTTAGTTGAGATGGCTAGTCTTCCTATGGAGTCGCCCTCCTCCTCAGCTTCTTCCAGCTTTTCTCTAATTCAACCACAGAGGCTCCAGACTTCTGTCCATTAATTGGGTGTAAGTATCTGCATCTGATACTTTCAGCTGCTTGTTGGGCCTCTGGCAGGGCAGCCATGCTAGGCTCCTGTCTGTCCATTGACAGGCCCAAATCGGGATCTGGCTGAAGGGGAGACTCCAAGGTCTGACACTATTACTGATGCTATGGTGTGCTTACAGACAGGAGCCTAACATTGTCTTTTAAACACAATTTTAAATTGATATTAGTTCACTCTTCAGCCACCCGTTTCCTATGTTCTTGCCTCTATTTCACACCCCACTTATGATGCTATTGGATCTAAAATTCTGATGTTTGGCTTCTGACTTTGATACCTGGGCACACTTATAAACATGGAATGCTTATGTAATTCCTCCAAAAATGTCCGTAAGTACATATCAGGAATCAGGACCCTGAATATAGGATTCTGTGAATATGCATATTTTATCTTATGTCCTCATCGTATATCTAAGTGACATAAAGGAAGTAGTTACTTATATATTTCCTCCTCTGCATGGTACACTGTTTTCCAATGCCAGGCAACCCACCTGGGGTTATTTCCATTTGGCTTCAGTATATCCATAGGGACTATGTGAATTAATTCTGGCCAATAACAGCTAGGATGTATTACAGGAGGTTCTCGGGTGCCTCTTTTCTCAAGAGGATTCTGATATCTGCGATCACACTGAGGGGCAATTGCTGAAAATCATAGCCTATGAAGCTGTGACACAGCACCATAGCTACCCGTCTATTAGACTTTAATTTGGATCTCGAATAAACTTTCCTGTGCTGAATCACGCATTTCTGTACTTATCTTTCACTGAGGCCAGTGTAGCCTTAATTAAGTATATCTTATAATTTTTTGCATTATTATTTTTCTCATCTCATTTACATGGCTATGACACATACCCATCCAATACAAAACCCATCCTTTCAGGGAAGAAAAGAGTTTATGTGTCTTATAATGCTACAGTACTGATCATCATTTCAGGGAAATCATGACAGGATTCAAGCAAGTAACCACAATAACTAACGAGCCCAGAGAAAGGCACCCTGTCTTGATCGTCTTCTGCTCAGGGAGCTTTCCTCACTTTCTCTTTCCAGTTCAGAGCACAGCCCATTAAATAGCTCTGCTCACACTCAAGGAGGGTCATCTCATCTCACTTAACAATCAAGATAATCCCCCACAGGCCATTCTGCTGTAGAAAATTCCCTTTACAGGTAATTCAAGGATGCTCCAACCTGAATGTGAAAACCAGATTCTGTGGTGTATACAATGTACATATGAGTGCAGGTATGTGCGGCACAGCATGTATACACACCATGCATGGGAAGCTCAAAGGACAACCTTGGAGAATCCATCCTCTGCTTCCACTATGGGTCCTGGGACTTGAACTCATGTCATCAGGATTGCCTGACAAAGTGTTTCACCCTCTGAGCCATGATATTGGCCTTTGATTAATAGACATTAAAAGGGAGTTGTGAGAATTATCAAAATAATTTATTTCTTCCTCCAACACAGAACTTCAACCTTAATAAACATAAAAATGACTCGAGTTCTTAAGAAAATAGTGGTTTTCCTTTCATATGTCTCAGGCAGGATCTGACTCTCCATTGTTCTAACAATGACAAGATTGGAAAGATGCTGAATAAAAGTATCTAACACAATATTTTTCCAAACATCAATGAATAGCAATATTCCCTCAAGCACTTTTCATGCTCTGAATTGCTGGACCTCATCCCCAGAGATCAAAGGTCAAGCATAAGAACTTGTATTTCTAATACATTTTCAGATATTATAATGCACTTTGTCACATTTTAAGAACTAAATACCTCAAGTAGTATATATATTAATATATAGTAATATAGCATATAAAATAATTATATATATAACACACATGTATAATAGATAGTTTCACAACGGGGAAGAGGGCAGATTAAAGAAAGAAAGGAAACAAGAGAGCAAGCGAGAAGGGAAGAAAAGAGAAGCACATATTTTTTCCTAGAGAAACAAGTTATTTTATTTCAAGTGAAAAAAAAAAATCTCCATGTATGGAGGTGGTTCAGTGAGTAAAAAAGTTCTTGCCTTCAAGACTCAAGACCTGAGCTTGACCATATGGTGGAAGAGAGAACTGACTCCTGCAAGTTGTCCTTTGATCTCCACTCAGGTGTGTGAATAACAGCACAGGCACATGCAGATGCACACACGTGGGCTCACACACACCAAATGAATATATGTAACTGAAAACAATCATTCTCTAATTCTATCATAGAGCATTTGAAGACTGCCCCTGTTAGTGGCTAACATCACTCTGTATAGTGTGTCATTATAAACAATGAAAGAAGGCTATGAAAGACACAGCATTTCATTCCTTTCAGACAGATGCACAGGATGATGCTTTTAGCAAAGAAACTTTCCAGGATGATTAAAATATATTCGCAATGATGACTTACACAAACCATAATATCTTGCCATATATTACCTGTAAAGATTACCATGAAAACACAGGCATGCTGTATTTTGAGTAGCTTATAAGGATTCTAATTGGCCCAGTGTCACCAGCTGCACCCTGCTGGTTAATGTAAGGTGCATCTCCACCTCAATCTTTCAGTTCCTCTCCCTAATCCTGAGAAGATCCCATCTTCTGTGGAATGGCTTATGCAACAGACCATGGGCTGTCGGTGACAGCCTTACAGGCAGCTTTGCAGCCTGTTGACAAGGGAACAGTTTTGGATGTCTCAGTCCCCTGGTCTCCATCACAAGTAGCAACACTGAATGTAACTGCCAAACCAACAAGTTGTTTTCCTCTTTTTTGAGAAAGTATGTAATGGACAATAAAATTAGTTGAATATAAACTAGAAGAGATGATCAGTGCTCCTGAGGAACCTGGGTGGTATTTAAATAGGGAAACTTTACCCAAGGAGGGGCATTGACAAGAACACTTAGGTGGTATGGCTTAATGATAAAATACAATATACTATAAAATATAAAATTATATAAAGTAACCATAACTGTGGTGTGAATACAGTGCTGCTTTCTTTGCTGTCCACTCTTGGTATTCTTGAATCGCTTGTGTCTGAAGTTTCTGTTGCCATCCACCTTAATTAAGCATCTCATATCACCACGATCTTTGTTCTGTGCTTTTGAATTTTCCATAGACTTCTGGGTCTGGAGCTTCTTCAACATTTGCTACATTTAAAAAAAAAAATCTTCTCAGTGTTACATCTTAAAAACAAGCTTATTTATTTTATTTTTATATTTTTGCCATGTCATGGATGTTTTGCTCTTATGTTTGCCTATGAACTATCTGTATGCCTTGTACCTACAGAAGCCTGAAGAGGTTACCAAATCCTCTGGTGCTTAAGTTACGGAAGTTTTGAGCTGCAGTTTGGGTGCTTGGAATCAAACTGGGTCCTCTGCAAGAGCAGCCAGTGCTCATAATTGCTGAGCCAGCTCTGAGCCTTCCATACTACGTGTTGAGTGATTGACATAGATATTTATTTGGCTCCTTTGTCTTTCACTTAATTTTTTTAGCTCTGTAACACATCAGATTAAATTTTATAAATTTCAGTCACTGTTTTATGTTTTATCTTGGCTGTTTTATGTGTTGATGTGGTTCAGTTGTATATTTCAAAAAGTGCATACATAGGTAGTTTTACTTGTAAGGTTCTTTTTGAATATTTCCCCAAATTTGTCTATTCTAGTGGGTAGTGGGTTCCTTCCCATTGTGACTTCTATGCTAATTTGAACTATTTAAAGTTTCTTTTGATCTTCCCACTGTCTTTTGTCTTAGGACCCAGAATTTATTTTTCTTTTGTTTTTCTTTTGATTCTCTCTCTCTTTTTTTTTTGCTTCTTTTATTTTAAAAATCTATTCATGTTTAAAATATCTGTCACAGTCTCTCTGTCTCTCTGTCTCTGTCTCTGTCTCTGTCTCTGTCTCTGTCTCTCTCTCTCTCTCTCTCTCTCTGTGTGTGTGTGGTGTGTGTGTGTGTGTGTGTGTGTGTGTGTGTGTGTGCAGTAGATGTGGAAGCCAGAAGAGGGCATCAGATTCCTAGGAACTGGAGCTACAGATGGTTGTGAGCCACCACGTGGAGGCTAGAAATCATACCAAATTCTCAAAAGAACAGCAAGTTCTCTTTGCTTCTGAGCCCTCCATTCAACTCTGACCCAATTTTTCTTTGTGTGGCTTATAATGATATTATCTTCTCACCATAGCAGGTTGGTTTTTGATCTTGGAAATGTGGCGTTTGTTGGTATAAAGCTACAAAGGTCTTTTGCTTTGGCTTCCTGATATACTATAGGAATTTCACTGGTTTGCAATCAGTTTTACATTGACTTGTAGCCTTGGGTAAAGTCTAGTCTTATGTATCTCTTGAAAATTAAATTCTACCCTTGCCACTTGCCTGGTTTTTCAATTTTCAAAGAAGTTTTTATTCCTCCACCCATAGCCCAGGGCAGAAGAAAGTCATCCAGGACCCTTCTCTGCATTGTGGGAAGAATCATTCTAATATATCACATACAGATTTGTCTTTATGCAAATTCAGGTCCTCTACCCTACTTGATCTTATTTGCACGTTCAAGTCCACTTCCCCAGGCCCTCCAGCCTATACTTACTCTAACACCCATCCATCTACTCTTAGAATGCTTCAGTTCATGAGATCTGTTCTTTCCATTAGGTTTCTTTTACACCATTTCCCTCATTTCCCTATAGTCTAGCTTTTCATTCTTTCTTTCTCTTCTTTCTTTCCTTGTTTACTCTCATCTTTCCCCTGTTTCTCCTCTTTCTTCTCTCCCCCCCATTGCTGTAACTATATAGATTTTCCTTTTATGCTCTCCTTATAAACTCAGCTATATATTTAAACATTTAAGAAGATCTAGCATACTGTACAATATGGGAGGTAACATATTCTCAATGTTCTATCCTAGTAAGCCTCAGTTGCTTTGACCCCTAGCTGTCCAGAAGTGATGATCTGAGTATGTTCCACCCTATAGCTCTCTTTAGGTGTGGCCATACTGGAATGATGCAACATGTTTTTCATTGCTGTGTTCTTATGCTCTACCACATTTAATTGTACAATTAACAACGAGAGGACAATTCAAAACAATAGGAGGCTTATATAAGGCACCTAGCTGTTTCCAAAGACTGAAGCTAGCCAAAGAATAAGGACTCTAATCTCAAGTTGCAGTGACCACAAACTTTTGAGTACTAAAGATTCTTTCATATTCTACACATCATTTCTCCTCTTCTTCCTGATATCTACTTGAACTAGCATTTTCAAACTTAATTTTTCTTTGAATAATCATAAAACTTCCAAGAACATGGTACTCAGGAATATTATCCATTTGTTTGTTTTCTACTGTTTCAGCCACCCCAATGTCAGTGTCCTAAAACAGCAAGATATTTTCTTGTACTTCCATAAAACCTTCAGGAACTTTGGCAAGTAGCAATTTCTAAGAGTCTAAAATTCTTCTTTGGTTACCTTCAACAAAAGAGACAGAAACTTATTTTCTCACTTATTTTCACACACCAGAAAGAACTAGAAATAGTTGTTATAAAGGATTCATACTTTCCAGAGCACTATATCCTAGAAATCTGTTTTGATGCACTTATGGTCTGTACAAAGAAGCCTCGGTGGGGAAAGATAACTATCGGGGACATCATGACAGATAATGTGACTGTATCTTGACTTATTCTGATCAACTGGGGTCCAGAGGAGTCACACAGATATGATGTGAACTTTGGTAAGTAGGACTTCAAGGTTATTTTGATCAGAGACACTAGGAAGCCAGAGTGATTTGTCATATAAAATAGTGATATTTCTCTATCAAAATTGTAAAATACTATTTTATAGCTTTTAATCTATCTTAACTTGGGGTTCTGATGGAGAAATATCATCGTCTATGCCTTATGGACTTTCTTATTAAGACTAAGACAGTAGGCAAAGGTTGGCTTTACTTACTTGCTTTTCTCAGTGCAGTGGGCCTAATCATTCCAGCTTTGCTAGATATTTCTAATGTAGATGATGGCATAACAAAAATGCCAAGCACAATCTGACCACTCAGCAAATAATCATTCCTCATTAAATAAGAGATATGGATATTCAATGGAAGATGAATAAAGTCAGATACATTTTCAGTTATTATAAAGAATGAGTTTAATTGCATTAATAAAACAACAAAATGTAAAGAACATTAACTCATTGAAGTAAGCTGAAAGGATGGTTAAAATTTCTCCCTACCTATTCAATATAGAATTTGAAGTTCTAGCCAGAGAAATTCGACAACAAAAGGAGATCAAGGGGATACAAATTGGTAAGGAAGAAGTCAAAATATAAGTGACCCTAAAAAGTACATCAGAGAACTCCTAAACCTGATAAACAGCTTCAGTCCAGTAGTTGGATATAAAATTAACTCAAACAAATCAGTGGCCTTCCTCTACAGGAAGGACAGACGGGACAAGAAAGAAATTAGGGAAACAACATCCTTCACAATAGTCACAAATAATATGAAATACATTGGTGTGACTCTAACTAAGGAAGTGAAAGATCTGCATGATAAGAACTTCAAATCCCTAAAGAAAGAAATTGAAGAAGATCTCAGAAGATGGAAAGATCTCCCATGCACATGGATTGGCAGGACTAACATAGTCAAAATGGCTGTCCTGCCAAAAGCAATCTACAGATTTAATGCAATCCCCATCAAAATTACAACACAATTCTTCACAGAATTAGAAAGGGCGATTTGCAAATTCATCTGGAATAATAAAAAACCTAGGATAG